>NC_090941.1:355674887-355977917 GCF_040938575.1 Ambystoma mexicanum | reverse complement strand
AACCCCACATTAGCCCACATGTGTCACTTTGGTAGTTGAATGATTTGACCATTCAGGCTGAATGAGTATTGTCCTGATAACATGATGTTTTGGGGCCTGTTTGAATGTGGAACATGCTAGTTGTTTCCTGTCATGTTGAAGTGCACAACCAATTGATGTGTACATGGCCCTGCAATCACTGTATTTTTGTACACGGAATGTGTTGCAGTGTGTGGCACATGGCATATCTTTTCACAACTCTGAATTTGCAGGTTCATTCCTCATGTCTTCACAAGGCCATCTACTTTAGAGATGGAGTTCATGTTGTATGCAGTACACAGACAAGTTGTGAAGCCTGCAAGACTACAGTTGGAAGGGGGCGATGTGGTGGCATATTCAGGTTGTAAGACTACGATTACTTTAACTTAGTACTGTTATGTTTTAGTTACATTTGAGCTTGTGTAGCTGCATTGTATTGTTGGTAAGTATTTCAACATTACTGGGAGCATATTGTGGGGCGCCAGTTTCCATTAGGGACACTGTACTTTGTGACACTTGTGTCAGGTTTTCGGGATTGCTTTGTTTGCTCTCACATAGCATGACATGCCATGGTGTGTTGGGTGGTGGTGCTGGGGAGGGGTTGGGTGACATGGCACTGTTCTCATGTTGTATTTTGAAAGGGGGTAATGCATTTAGCAGCATATGTGTCTTTTGATGACACAGCATTGGTGGTGTTTCTGTAGGTAGGGATGCACACATTGTGACACTTCCAGGTGACCAATCTGAGGCTGGTATGGTTGTGACAGTTCACTGTCCCTTGTGTCATCATCGATTGTCAGCTGGTATGTGGCAGGGCTGTGTGCACTCCACAGGGGTGTGATTCTAAGTGAAGTAATTAGCCACCAGCTGCGTTCGGACTGCCTCAACCCGTGCCCTTTCCCCTCCCATGCGCAGCGGGCGTGCATGTGGTTGGGGATGTGGGGGCACCACCATGTCCACCGGCAGGCCCCGGCGTGTTGCAACGTTGTGCAGGACACATGCTGCCACTATGATCCTGCACACTACTGGGGGAGTGTTTAACAGCTACCCACCAGAACGGTCAAGGGACCTAAAGCGTGACTTGAGCACTCCGAATGTGCGCTCCACTATGCCCCGGGTTGCAATATGGGCTGTGTTGTATCTTACCTTGGGTGGCGTGTTGGGTTCCGAATTGGCGTCATAATCTGGGTGCTCAGAGGGTAGGCACTGTCCCCTGGGGAGGTGGTGATGAGTATCATTAGTAGGGTTGTGACATTACTCAGTATCTGGCATGCATGCATGTGCTGTGGCATTTATACTCACCAAACAGCCATGTAACGCCATGCTGCCCAGCTTCTAGGTCCCGGTTTAGGGTTGACATTCTGTAAATGAAACTGTCGTGGGTGGACCCTGGATAGTTGGCATATACTAAGGTGATGATTCCCTTGGCATCCCATACTACCTGGACGTTGATGGAATGCCAGTGCTTGCGGTTTATATAGATGTGCTCTGATGCCCTGGGGGGACGTAGACCCACATGGGTGCAATCAATGGCACCTAGGACTTTGGGGAATTGTGCCACCCCGTAGAAATCCTGGATGGCAGCCTGCCTTTCTGCAGGTGTTCTGGGCAGGTATATGTGCCTGCAGACTGATGGGCGTGCAGTCATGATGGCCAAGACCTGGTGTAGGCAGCGTGACTGCGTGGCCTGTGACACCCCCCCACTATGGCACTTGTCTGCTGAAATGATCCGGTGGCCAAAAAGTGCAGTACATTGAGGACCTTCTCCAGGGGGCTGAGTGCTTGGGAGCAGAGGGTGGGTGATGTGAGGTCATCCTCCCACTCACTGACCAGGTCGAGTATTATGTGAGGTTGAAACCTGTACCTCCCATACACCTGGTCATCAGGCATGCCAAAAAGGCTGGTTCTGGGTGTGAAAATTCTGGGTTTGACTATCCTCCTCCTCCTCCTGCGGTATCCCACGACCACTGCTGCTAGGAACGGTATATTCATCCTGGCGTCTGAGCTTGCTTGTTGTTTGAGCGCACTTTTATGCTGCGTGGGTCCACTTACGCCTGCTTCCTGCTGGCGTACGTGTTTCCGGATTAGCACGTCTTTTTTGGCGCGTGCGTGTGGGCGTTCCGTGCATTTTCCTCCTGTACTTCCCAGCCCACCCCAGTAATACACGTACCCCGCTCGCCCAAGCCCAATCGTGTGTGAAACTTCCCACGAGCCCGTGAAGTACACGTACCCCGCTCGCCCAGGCACAATCGCGTGTAAAACTTCCCACGAGCCCCTGAAGTACACATACCCCGCTTGCCCAGGCACAATCGCATGTGAAACTTCCCGCGTACCCCCGAAATACATGCTATTTTTGACACAGCGGGTGTCCGTGTTTGTCGCGTACCCCTTTGCACGTCATTTGTCCTAGAGGGCCACAGTATGGGACATTCATCAGAGCTGTATATACAGGCTTTTTGTTAGCGCACATTTTTTTAATGCGCAGGGATGCTACCGCCTGACTTCGTGTGGCGGACATGCGTTGATGTACATAGTTGACTTCTGGTTTGTGTCATGAGATCGCCATTTCACTGCTGGGGTGTGGGGGTGCAAGGGGACATGAGTGGGGGCCTGCTGGCAGGTGCCCTCCACTGCTGGGGGGTGGGTGTGTGAGGGGACATGAGTGGGACATGAGTGGGGGCCTGCTGGCAGGTTCCCTGCACTGCTGGGGTGTGGGGGTGCAAGGGGACATGAGTGGGGGCCTGCTGGCAGGTACCCTGCACTGCTGGGGGGTGGGGGTGCAAGGGGCATGAGTGGGGGCCTGCTGGCAAGTGCCCTGCACTGCTGGGGGGTGGGGGTGCAAGGGGACATGAGTGGGACATGAGTGGGGGCCTGCTGGCAGGTGCCCCTCAGTGCTGGGGGGTGGGGGTGCAAGGGGACATGAGTGGGGGCCTCCTGGCAGGTGCCCTGCACTGCTGGGGTGTGGGGGTGCAAGGGATCATGAGTGGGACATGAGTGGGGGCCTGCTGGCAGGTGCCCTACACTGCTGGGGGTGGAGGGGGTCATGCGTTGGTGATCAGTAGTGCAAGCTGACATGTGGCTTGGCTCGGGGGCATGCCCATGGTGGATGGGCTGCCTGCGGGACATGACCAGGGGTGCAGGATAGTCCCCTGTGGTGTGGGCTGCCTGCATTGGCCGTGGAGGGTGTAGAGGGAACACCTGGGAGGACCCACACTGCCAATTCACGTGTAGGACTCCCCTGCACCCCAGATATACACATACCCCACTCGCACAGGGCCTGTCGCTTGTGAAACTTCCCGCGCACCCCCGAAATACATGTACCCCGCTCGCCCAAGGCCAATCGCGTGTGAAACTTCCCGCACACCCCAGATTTACACGTACCCAATCCAATCGCATGTGAAACTTCACGCGAACCCCAGGAATACACGCACCCCACTCGCACAGGGCCTATCGCGTGTGAAACTTCCCGCGAACCCCAGATTTACACGCACCCCGCTCCTCCAAGGCCAATCCGGTGTGAAACTTCCCGTGCACCCCCAAAATACACGCACATCCTATTTTTGACACAGCGGGTGTTTGTGTTTGTCGCGTACCCCTTTGCACGTCATTTGTCCTAGAGGGCCACAGTATGGGACAATCATCAGAGCTGTATATACGTGTTTTTTGTTAGCGCACATTTTGGCGCACATTTTTTTCATGGGCAGGGACGCTACCGCCTGCGTGTGGCGGACGTGTTTAGGCCTGTGCGCGTCTTCGCCATGCGGTGGTTTGCCCTATTCGATTCCATAAATACATGTTGTAGGCGAGCGTGAGGGCGTTCTGTACTTCCCCTGTGACGCCCACATTTTCACACGTTGTTCCCCATTCCGCCTGTGACGCTCCATGTTACGCCTACTTTTGTTATGTGCGCCGCGCTATGTGCGCTTTCGCTGTGGCCGTAGCGCACACCTTTAGATGACCTGTGCGCCGGCGTGCGCCATGCAGATTTTCAGCGCACATCCCAGAATTTACTCGCGCACAGACTTCCATGGATCGATGTGCACGGGTTTCGCTGCGATTTTCGCACTTGCACTGCGATTTTCGCACTTGCACTGCGATTCGCACAGTTTCGCACGCTTGCACAGGAATTTTCAGCGCACATTAATTCCATGAGTCGGCCTGTAAATGTTTCCATGTGGTGTAGCCAGGTAATCACAACAGGGTATGCCTGCACAAAACACAACTGGAAATAAGGCAGACCTCTCTGTGTACAGTTATATGGCCTGTGAGAACAGCTGATTGTGTGTGGGAATAAAGATGATGGCTATTGCCACTCAGACCATACTCTTCCTAAATGCACTATAGTTTCTTTGCTGGAAGCCAGTGAAGCCTCACAAGAATAGAAGCTGTCCCTTAGAGGATTTCGAATAAGAGATTTGTGTTGAAGATATTGTAGTCAGTTTGCAAGATTGGTAGGAAAAAATGTACAGGTGGTATTGGCAAACATGTTCTAGACTGCAGCAAGGCAACCACTGCTTCTTTTGGGTGTTCACAGTTCACATTATACCTCTAATTTGATATAGATGCCAAGATATATGGTACTGATAATGGCACAGGGCAAGGGTCAAAAGAACTGGTGCAGAGAGGAGGTACTACTCTGTCGTTCATAGGTTAATGTATAGCAAGTTGATGCCTGTTATTTTCCTATAGACACTTGGCTCAGTGATTTTTCAGCTGTACTGAACATATTACTTCAATCAAAAACCTAGTAGCATACACAAAATTATTAAATTTCCCATCTTTATCTAATGATCCTCCTAGATATAACACTCTATATAACTTGTAAATATTGTATATCTCGTGTAACTGTGCTGTATACATTTTCATTGTTCTTGTTGTATCCAGCAATGTAACCTTAGCTGGACCCCAATGCTTGCTGTTATGTAACCAAGGGTCACAACCCTCTTGTTGCCTCTGCGCCTAGTTACCCTTGGGTTAGGTGCGCACTACAAATAATAAATACAAACATAAAATTAAAGCAGAAACCATAAGTTGAAATCAAAACTTTCAGTGGAGGGATGCAAATAAAATTGAAATGGGTACTATGTAGAACCCTGCACTATATGCTAAGTCAGAGTTTGTGATGATGAGGAAAACAGTGAAGAGTCGGGAAACCGACATGCCCTTTAGATAGTCAATACTGGTAAACTTTGTTTCCCTTAATCCTTTTCTCATGTTGCAACTTTTGTGCAACCTGTAACCATGCAGCACACTTGGGACTATAGTCAATTCCAAAGGCCCTGGATACTCTCTCTGGACTTTTTATGAACTGTGCAGATGTGTCATGGACAGGACTGGTGGCAGCTATCGTTTTTGCATTATTTGTAACCCTTTCCTGCCATGTTCACCGCGTTAACCGTGTTTGGCATAAATAGGTGGCCTGGCTCCAAAATGGCCATGCCACAAGATTCTTTATCCTGTCCTTTGGCCATCTTGCCCCTTCACCTTCCCCAGGTTGAGTCAACCCGGGCCAGTCCTTATTTGGACATGCACTTTCCCTCGAATCCCAATGCTTCTGCATGCCTTATGTGTCTCCCTCCTGGATGTGGGTTGGGATATCTGGTCCCAATACACCTCCTGGGTTCCAGAGAGTCTGGAGTTTCCTGAATGCCTGGGACCACTGTGGTCCGTGATTGGTCCACGTATGGAGTGAGTGTTTGTGAGCAGATCTCCCATTGGGTCCTCTCCATTTTGACGCCAAGGGAACTTTGGCTAAGAGGAGGCTGGAAACACCAATACCAGGTGGATCTCCTGAGTTCTCACTGAACAAAGGATAGGATCCAAGTATCCTGCAACTACGAAGCTGAGTCGAGGAACCGCTGGTGACCCGCTGAAAGGTTTGGCACCCTGAGCCCTCTGTCGTCCTTTGTGATCCCTCTGCATCTGGTCATCCTAGAAGGTCTACGAAGATGCTTTGACCCATTGGAATAGTGGTACCAACTATTCTCAGCACCTTCACCAAAACCTGCAAGTAAGCTTTCTTGGACGTGCCCCGGGCCAACCAGTGGGCTGACCAGCTTATGCAGGACCTTTTCTCTGTCTCTGCCATTGTTTCGAGGAGCCCCTTGAAACTTGGTATACTGTGATGGTAAACTTGGTACTGTGTCCATAGCACCCTCACACCGAATTTTGTACACTTGGCATTCCCAGGTCTAAAGTGAGATGAGTGCGCCGGACCAGAGTAAACACGGTTACCATGTTGCCCTGCTGCGGCAACGTCCCTTGCAAGTCCACTGCATTTGTGAGCCTCTTGTCCCCGAAGCCTGCTGCAGTGAAACTGGGGCGATTCATCCACCCGGAGTGGAGAAATCGCCACTGTCCCGTTTGGGAATCATCGCTGTATCTCAGGAAATAAAAGGTGCCGGGATGTCCTTTTTGCTGCATTCTAACCTGCAACCGAATTGGACTAACCTGCTGAAGTTTGTGTCTCCTTGCATCAGGGACCGGTGAGTAATCAAAACCCCAACCGGTGGCCCCTAGCTCAAGAGCCCATTTTTATGCACGAGCAGCCGCTTTGGGCCTCTCTCCTGTCCACTGCTATTGCGAAATAGCGACGCCATGCCGAACTCTCGAACTGCCTCTGCCTTCAAGTGGAGGTCCTTCTTGAATAGTGGGAACTTATTTTTCATCCCCTTACCCACCTTCACGAGCTGCTAGTGACCGTTGAAGAGACCCTGTTTTGCCCATTGGAACAACTGCATGCGTTTGCATTACATGTACTATTGAGCACAAGGCTCCCCTCTTCTTAGGGCTTGGACTGCCTCTTAGTTAGGTGCATAACTGATGTTGAAGTGGGCCTAAAAATTAACTGCACGGTCTGTTTCCTTCCCCTCTAGGTTGTTGACATATTTCGTGAAGTCACCCTTTTAGACCCCCCTTGTCTTGTATATATATATAGTATTGAGTGTGATGTATTGGTTTACTTAGTGTTACTGTGATTCTTTGCTATGGTCTATGCTACAAAGGCCTTGCAATAAATGTGTCTATATTTTTAATATATGCTCTGTCTGGAGTAATTTGTAAGTGTCCTTGCTCTGTATGCTCATTGATTTCCTTCAGTCACCCTCACCCCTCCTGAGACTTAGTCTTAACAGTCTGCCATAGCTACCCTGATTGGTCTGGCTTGTCCAGAGGTTACCCTTTTCCAAGAAACTAGGTTGGCCTTCTGAACTTCTGCCCATCCTGATCAGAGTTCATAAATCCCTCTTAACAGAGGTCAATAAAGATGAAATTGACCATCAGTAATCTAAGCTCTGCCAGTTAGAGGTCTCAACTGTCTCTGTACCCATGCCTGATCTAAAACCACATGGTTTAACGTCTTTCCACTGCTGATGTGTTGCTGAAAAGTCTAAACATCTCTTGAAGCATTTACATTATTCTAAATAATTTAATCTAAACCATATGAATGTTTCGAGAAAATGTTTCATCAGGCAGACATGTTAGAAGATCCAAAATGGTGTTTGCACTATTGGGTAAAATCAACTTAGATTCCATGCACACAAAACATATGTATATACACGTATGCAGGTATGTTCACAATTGTATGAAATGTGACATTGACCCTCAACAAAATATCAGCGAAGCGATTCATAAGCTTGGAGAGATGTTACAAAAGCAATATACACACAATATTATGCCTTTCTCTTAAATGTTATACAAATGCAATGCATTTTCTGAAAAATGTTCAGTATGTCAGTTGTTAGTCATAGGAAAAGCCAAAGTAGAAGATATATTTTACTGGTACATTCATGTCACAAAATGTTCCTTTTACCAGTAAACAACATTATGGTCAATTTTGTTCTAATTTTAGAGAGGTCTGTTAGCTAATGGGATGAGAAAATTGTTATTTGCAGTCATAACATCTGTTTCTTGCATTAAGATTAGCAAACTTGTTTACTAGCTCGATCAAAGCAAGAACTGACAGTGAGACCAGAATGTCATGTTTCAATATATGGGGTAGTTGAAAGAGATATTCTCATTGGGTCCGATGTTAGCGTTGAAATACATATTTAAAGTACAATATTGCTCTCTGTTGGTTTGAATTTGATGTGCATTGTCCATTAGAGTAAAGTGCATGCAAGCAGTAGAAAAGAAGGCATTTCTATTCATGGGGGTTGGAGGAGGTTTGGTTGGGGATGCTGGTGAAGGCTCCTCAATGATAGCTGTGTAGAAATCTGAGAAATGGAAGTTTGGAAGAGAGTACTGACTGGGAGGACTTTGAGTACCATTCCTATTTGATATTGCCTGCTTTTTGAGGGAATGTTGTTGCCTAGTCCTCATTTATGCGGATCTTCTGAATCTCAAATATTGGAAGGAGTAAAAACTTCCTGGCAATTAAATGCCATTTATTTTGAGGGAGGCCTTGGAAACGGAACTACGTTTCAGCAATACCATATCCCTAAAGACATTTCAAAGAAGTACATCACAGTTGCCGTGATGTATATTTTACATTTTAGATATCACATTACCTTAGGGGGAAGAAACTGCATCCCTTGGGACATTTGCACAATTTATTTGGTGACTGATGACATTCCTTGGCCACCTTTTGAACACTTGGTTCAATTGCAACTCCTACTTGCTTGGTAACTAAAATTATTCCTGAAAGTGACTGACAACAACATCTGATGATGGTTGCTCTGTGCCATTTGCTAAGGCGGTTCATATCGTGTAATGATATTAAATAAATGTGATATTATTTTCTATACCTTGTTTGAATTATTCCTAATGAAAAGGAAGATAAGGAGAGTATCTTCCTTTTCATTGGGGATATTTAAAATTATACATATATGAGATTTGTAACTATAAATATTATATTGAATGCAGAATGCTTGGCATAAAATCATGACAGATTTATGAAATTGTACTTTTTGGGAAGAAACAAAATCATCTTGCTCATTCCCTGTCTCCTTTATGCCACCCCAAAAATGTAAACACCATAAACAAAAAAAGCATCCTAACACGCCTGCTTTCTTGAGTGTGTAGAGAAAACGTTGTGTGTGAAACTGCAAAGTCTTCCATTGCTCTGCTCAATCGCATTCAACATAGTTTGAGTGTTTCCAAAAATGGTTTCCCAACATGTGAACTTTGCAAGAATACCATTTTGCACATTGATCAGGCTGTAGGGAGAGACAAAGGACAAGGGGGCAGGGCAGACAGAGGTTGAAACGAAATGTGAGGTGGAGAGATAGTGGTTCATGAGGGAAAGCCAGCGGTTATTGAAGGGGAGATGTTTGTTGAGGAAGGGGTGAAGGTGGTTGATGAAGGGGAGGTGGTGGTTGAGTAATGGGAGCAATGGGAGATGATGGGTGAAGAGCAGTAGACGGAGCATGAGGTGATGGAGCATGAGGATGGGAAATTAAGGGTAGGTCGTGTTCAATGTTTTTTGTTGTCGGGGGGCATGTTATAATCGAGCAAAGAAACTGTGAGAAGAAGGTGAAACACAAACTACCCCTGTCTCCCATTGTTTATCTTGGTACACCCCTTCTTTGATTCACATTTTCTTTTTAGATTTTTTCAAGAAACTATGTGGACATACAACACCCTGATTTAGAAAAAATATATAGTACATTTATTTGTCTTTCACAATTAATTCAGAACATATTATAAAACATACATCAAAAAAAAAATTCTCTGCCAAGATGTTCTATATTTCAGGTTTATAAGGTATTTAAGGTATCCATTGTCATGTCTTTACAGCAGTAGATAATATATTACTGTCTATACCAACAGTTCTTTGTTCAACAAAAGTGATGGCATTTCGTCAATGTGCTATGTCAGGATAATACATCTACGCGTTTCGGCCTTTCTTATACAGAATGGACCACCTCCTGTAGTGGATTCTTCGTGTTTTGTTGTAATAGGCCTTCTTCAGGATGGGTGATGCGTGGTGTTTGAAATGGCTCAATATTCTTTTAACCTTTATGATACGATATGATATTTTATTTGTATCTTGCTCGTCCACAAGTGTTTCTGAGCGCGGAAATTGGACTTACATGGCGTAATGCATCTAAAAAAGACAATAATAAAAACCATATCAGTGAGATAAATAAAACTAAAGTGTCAGGCCACATAGATCAAGGAAAGGGTTCATCTACTCACCTTATTAAGCAGACATTTATCGGGGACTAGCAAGCATCAGTTTTCAAATGCTGGAAGAATATTCTGTCACTCTGAAATGGACATAGAGGGTATATGTTGGAACCCATGTATCAATCCATATATGTGTGTGATTTCGTAGTTATTCTCTTTGTGGGCACACAACCTCACCTTATTTAAGCCATAGACGGTTCATTGTCCTAGGCCATTATGGTATCGATGTTCCCTTTCAAATAGAACTTTACAAATGGGAAACCTATGGGACAAAACCATAGCTTCAATTAATTTACTCTGGAGTTAGCTGGCGCACCTCTTCATTAGTGATTTGCAAACAACATCGAATTTCACTTAATTTTTCTTAATTTTTGTTTATTTTTATTTATTCTTAATTATTCTTAATTATTCGGGATCATAATGTGACTTAGATCCCGAATTTTACATAACACTCATATCATTTTGTTTTTGCTGCTGTACACTACTTAAAGTGCAGACCAGACATCCTATTTATCGAGAGCGTGTTCTCGCGTTCGGTACTGCCTATGCTCGGAGTCACCAATTTGCAAAAGGATAGTTACAACGCGCCCCTTGCGCCGATATATATTGTTGTTTATAGATGACAATAGAACGTGCTGCCGATACTTTGGTGAACACCCTTTCCCTCGCGGCTCCGTTCGCAATTCTGTCACTCACCGATGTTCTCAATCCTACAGTGCTCGTTTTGATGAACGTAGAAGTCTCTCTCATGCTTATTCCGATCTAGCTAAAAAATGTGCTAAACCGTTTCGCTTCCGGTGTGTACTATTAAAGGGCCCGTCATCTCCCATAGTTAATAGACATAGAAATGGGACTTGGTCAGGTGTTCCGTTCTTTAATAGGAGCTGTGTCTATATAATGCCCATTATATGAGAAGATATTCAAAATGGATGTCGCTCAATGATAATAAGGTACTGCATTTTAAATTTAGCAGAAACAATATATCAGAACTTCATTTCACCTAAGGACACAATTCTGTAAAAGTCCCTAGACATAATTTATGCCCCTAAATACCATTAGTTTTTACTACCTCGTCCTATCATATTTCACTGACACATTACCATCGGTTTCTCTTCAGGTGCGGTAATTCATTACAGGCAATTTTTTACACTGTCCACCCTTTGTATCCTTTTCTGTTCCAGTGTTTTTAAATCGAGATCTCTGTCGCCTCCTCAAGATTTAGCTTTTATGGTTTGTATAACATACCATTTAAAATGTGTATATGCATATCTTTTTCGATAGTGATCTACAAGGGGTTTATTGGTGTGTTGTTCTTTAGGCAGGAGCGATGTTCGCATATGCGCTGTCGTACAGGTCTCTTTGTTTTCCCAATATACCAAAGGTTACATGGACACCTAATTCCATATATCACCCAGGTTGTCTTACAGTTAGTGAAGTCATTTAGTTTCCACGTGATCTTGTTTAGTTCTAGACATTTTGTATTCGTCGTGAGGTCACAAACTGAGCACTGGCCACATTTGTGATGCCCTATTACGGGTGGCAATGTCCATAACGTCATTTGACTCGTTTTTGATTTCTCTTCTTCGTTATACATGTGCACCAACATTTGTTTAAGATTGTTGGTTTTCAAATTCTAAAAAAAAATACAATACTTAAATGAGTACGTTCTTTGATTTTCTGGTGATACTTTTTGCTGATAATAACAAATGGACAGCCACAAGAAAAAGGCCCTCATACGTTTGCAACAATCAATGCTACACATCTGTGCCTTTCATAGAAATCAATGTTATTCTTCTGAGAAGTCAGCAGTAACTCCGTCACACTACAGCAATTTTATAGGTAACATACCGATGTGAGTATGAGGTTTCACCAATATACATGAATTAATTAGGACAGAGACCATTTTTCTTTAAAAGATACTCAGGATACCCAAATCAGCAAATAATTTTGATTCCACATTCTGAGCTAAATACCCCTTTCCTTGAGACCTTTTCATATGCAACTCTGAAATTCTGAGTGAAGATTTGGTTAGTTGAAACAGAGGCATTATTCAACTAACTGATCAGAAAGCTCTTGTCACATCGTTCATTGCATAATATCCCCTGGTGCAATCCAGACTGGTGCTGCAGACAAAAAAGCCTGGTTCATGGAAACAGGAGAAATAAATATGCATTCAGTGTCAAATCTGATTTTGAAAAGGCTTCAAGACAGATGGGTGAGAGACTTTGGTAGAGATTCAGAGGCCGAACATCACAACATGTCCCAGTATTCTATCGGTAAATATGTACTTGACCTTATACCATTAATGGGAGTCAGACTATTGTATACTAGATCATGACTCAACTTACTGCTGCTAAAAGAAAAGTACAGCTAGATGGTAAATGGGACTGCCTGAAGAGGGGTTACCCTGTTTAATGCGGAAAGGCCTACAAGGAATATAGAGCTCACTTTTATTTTTTTGTCCATGTTACGGTATACTCATAAAACAATGGTTGATACCATTATTGAGTGCAATCAGACCTATAGGTTACCGGTATGCATAGAAGAGACTGATTGCACTTGATACCCCAGTGGGCTACATGCATTGTATTTGTATACCACAATATTGCTAAAAAGAAGGTCACTTATAGTGCATACACATTGACATGAAAAAACATGAAACACAAACATGAAGGCCCTCATTCCAACCCAGGTGGTAAGTTCCCTACTTTACCACCATGGTGTAAACTCTGTTTACACCATGGTGGATGGCAGATTTACCGCCCCATTCCAAGGTGAGTGGGGCGGTAAATCCCCAATCCCCATTTACCCTTCCCCATTCCCATTTTTGCCCCATAGGGCATAATGGGAGTGGGGAAGGCTCTTATTACGGCACCATAAATTACGGTGCCATAATTAGCGCCAAGGACGCTTAGCGCTAAAAGCAGGCGTTAAGGTGGAAATCAGGCGTTAAGGGTTAACCCTTAACAGGCCTGGGTTGAATATTTCTCCAGTCTGATTCATGATATAAATTCCTCTTTGCTTAGTTTGAATCCCAGTTCCTCATTGTGTTTCACACTTCAGGAGGTACCTTTGACAATTGACAAGCAGGCGCTTAATTGCACCCCAGGCCCAGATGCCATCCCAGCTGACCCTTTTCATGTTCAGGTTGATATTTGAGCACCATTGCTATCTGTGGCATTTAATGCCTTCTTACAGACTGGACAATATCCACTTTCCTGGAAATCTGCCATTTTATTTTCCTAATTTTCAAAAAGGGGACCCCTGCTAGCCCACTCTCTCACAGACCCATTTCCCTGGTTGACACCACCTTCAAAACATTTGGGCGAGCGTTATTCGGGTGTATTTAAACTTGGCTTATGTAGCATTCTATCCTTTCCAACATGCAATTTGGTTTGATTCTGGAGTTGGGCACCATGTAACAGGGTTAAATGTATCCCCTCTGCTGATGAATTCTGTCTTTTGCAGGGGTGAGGTCAATTACCTTGCATTCATGGAACCGAGTACAGCCTTTGATAATGGGAATAGGTCTAAACGGTGTGCCTTGCATGGATCCATGAAGTGCCCAATGGAGATTTTGACTCTGCTGCAGAATTATACAGTGGAAATTATGCGTGTGTCCGAAGTGGGCCCATTGTGCAATGTACGGCCGGTTTTGCAGTTTTACATTCATCCAGTTCTCATAAACGTTCTGTTATCAATAATATTCCGAAAGGTGAATATATTCAAGCTAAAAGGAACTGTTCTCTTAATGCTGATTTTGATGCGGAAAAATCGTTTATACATGACCAATTTGTACAACGTGGGTATCAACCAAATCTGCTAACCAAGGTTGAACGTGAAGTGTCTAGTATGAAGAGAGCTGATTTACTCAAACCCAAAACTAGATCACTTTCAGCTGATATGCCCTTCAACAAAATTAGACTGATCACTCGGTACAACAGTGATAGTAATGATGTGTATGCTATACTCAAACGTCATTGGCACTTGCTCCATCTCGACAATGATCTAACTAAACTACTTGAACCACATCCATCAATAGTATTCAGTAGAGCCCCTACTCTTAAAAAATCTTTTATGCCCGTCCTTTATGGCACAAGCACCCATTGCCAAAACATGGTTAGACCAAGGGCGGTTGAATGGTTTTCACAAATGCGGGAGTTGCAATATGTGTTCACACACATTTGAGTCTGAATCTCTAGATTTTGGTACCACAGGCAAGCATGTAATTAATTCATTCATTAATTGCAATACAAAGTTTGTGGTGTACTGTATTATTTGTGTTTGTGGTCTATTTTATATTGGGAGCACCATTAGGCCACTCAAAATTCAGATTCGCGAACATTTGGCCTCTTTGAACAAACAGGATGCCAAATATCCACTGGCACTACATTGGCAGACTGTACATCAATTGGATGATTTCAAGGATTTAAGATTTATTGGTTTGGCTCAGATACGTCCTTCCAAAAGAGGTGGCAATATGGAACTCAGGCTCAGACAATTGGAAGCAAGGCTTATCTGCAAACACAGACTGGTCATTCGTGGACTCAATTCTGATCATGAATTTCATGTTTTCTTATGATTCAATTTGTATTTCTGACAATTTCTGTTTTCTCATGATTCAACCTGTATTTCAGATCATTTCTAATTTTTTATGTTACTAATTAGTTTCAACTAAATTAACTTTGACTTATATATGGTTTTATATAGTCACCGACTCAACTTTAGGTCAATGTATAGTTGGCCCTTGTATAATTGGTTTTCAAAATCCTTTTAGCTATTAAATATATGCTTATATTGGGTGCTATTAGTAGGTTGGCTGCTAGTGCCACTGACACCATAGGTGGCTACACACCATTACTTTGTTCTTAATGCTACTTATTATTACTTTGCGCTCAATGGGAGGTAATTTTACCGTGATCTATGTGCCGTGATGAGTTAACAAGTGTGTGCGGTAGATTACACAACCAGGATGCCCGACATTACCAGTGCGTTATTTCTAATTCCTAATACAACATTAACATTGTATGTAATTGTGCCAGAGATCCGCTATAATCACACAAATTACTTTTGTAGGTCTGATTGCCAATTCAGGCTCATTAGTCTGTCTTTATTGAGGGTTGACTGGCAACCAGAGGTTTCCTCACCCAACATGGCCGCCGCTGGATGTTTTGTTACGGTATTGCTCTTGCGACCTAGCTTTCCTGTTTAACCACACAAGCTGCATCTCGGGCGCGCACGCTCTCCCTTGGATACACTTGTTGCCGGAAGGCTGGTAAGTGAGATGCTGCTCCTTCGACACGGTCCCTGCCGCTTAATTATGTCCGTTCTCCATTCATTCACCTAACTCCGTGCTTCGGTTCTTTTTCCTTTTTTCTGCTAATTGTTCAATTGTCAACTGACATCGGATTATCTGGGCTACTTTGAATTGGCTGATCTATTGTATCTTCGTGGGCAACATTCCCCCCTCCTTCGTGGATTTTTGCAGTCTACCATTATTAGTCATTGCAATTGCAATTAACATTAAGGTAATTATTTTACTTTCATCACACTATGTGTTGCGTAATATTTAAAACCTTTTCGGATGGGTTATGTGCTTTAACACTTATTGGCATATTCAATGTATTCCTGTCTAGTTCTGGAATTGTTCCCTAGAGTTAACCGCACTATTGGTAAGTGCAATACATTGGCAATATTGTTTTTTCGGTTTTTTTCACATTTATCTTTGGTAACAATCATGGCATCTTGCAATAATTGTGACTTTGGGCATTAATTCTTGTTGTACAGATTATTCATCTTGGACAAGGATCATCGATAAATATACCTTGATATTTTAGAATTATTATTGGTGGTTCAGCCAATTAACTTATCCAGGGTTGCTTAGTCACCGCACCGCACTTATTTTCTTATCATGTTGTTTTGTCATCCTTCTCATTGGTTTCGGAACCGGATGGATGTCTTTTGGAAACGGTAATTCATTGAAACAATTTTAATTTTTTCTTTATCATTTATGGTTATCCAATCATATTGATTCTGTAATACTGTAATGATTTAAACAATGCTGTTATGTATCACACATTCATGTTTTTGGCCATTTCCCCCCTTTCAACCTCTATGTGTTTGCACAATTGGTATGATGCGTATACAATGGTGAACATGTTAATGGCTTTAAATTGTCATTTGATGCACAGCCTTTGAAGAAGAGCTCTGCTCGAAACACGTGTCAGGCTGTGGAATGGAATTAAAAATATAACTCAACTGTTTGATGTATTTTTTGCAAATTGGCGCAGTTCACTGATCACATTTACCCGGTTTTGATGTTGGCCTCGGGATCCACCAGGGTTGTGTCCTGGCTTTGCTTCTTTTTACCATGTACATTAATGGTTTACACAAACCTCTGGTGGACTCTGTGGCTGATTTCCCAAGGCTGGATGGCAGGGCTTTTCCCACCTTAGCCTATGTTGATGATGCGGTTTTAATTGCCAGAACGCCTATGGCTTTGCAGAAATTGATCACTGCTTACTCTGTTTTTGTTCATCAATCTGGTTCTGAAGATCAATGCCATGAAGTCTGATATGATGGTGTGTGCTAGGTGGAAGAGGTTTGTGAACATTATTCCATTGGTTTGTAATGGAGCAGTCATTCGAAGGGTCAAGGATTTTGATTATTAGGTGTCTGCTTTTCAGTGGCCGTAACAGGTAAAGCACATCTTAGTAAGCAACAATTGAAGATTTCCCGCTTTAATGCTGAGTGCCATGGTCAACTACTGGACATAATATTAAAAGTTTATAACATCCAGACAAAGGCTGCAGTCCTGTGTGGAGCCCCACTTTGGGGTTACTTGAAAATGCCTGATTTACAGATACACAAAAAGACAATTTTCAAGTGTTTATTGGGACTTCCGGGATCAGCTCAAAATTTTGCTGTTCACAAGGAATTGGGAGTGGGTTTTCTAGAGCATCAATGGACGTTAGCACCTATCCTTTTTTGGCTACGTTTTTGGTCAAATGAGAATGCAAGTTTAACACACTTTATCCTTAGGTCTCTATTGGCCAGGGACAACTGGCAGAAAATTCCCTGGATCTCTTATATAAATTAATGTTTGACGGAATCTAATTTATCTGTACTTTTCCCTCCCGAGTACGCTGCTTCCATCAACTACATCATTATAAGCGTCTGTTGGCCTCTGCAGCTACGGAGAAGTGGGAGTGTAAGGAGATGACCATTTCAACGAACAGAGCCCATGCCATCATTAGCCAGGTGGGTGTTATTCAACCTTATCTCTTCTTATGTTTGAAAAATGCGTACCGCTAGCTGATTATCCATGCCCGGTTCAACACTCTGTTGTAGAGGACAATACTGCCACTGGAAGGGCTTTTCTGCTGTATTGAGTTGCCCAGTGTGCAGAGATCCTGTGGAAGACCTAAAGCATTTCATTTTGGTTTCTCCCACTTACCAAGATATCAGAAAAGCCACTATCTTTCTCAGTGAAACAACATTGCTCTGCTCTATTTCTTATCTTAACTGCTGACTTCCCATATGTTGCTTAGGCTTTGTTTTCCTTTTTAAAAAGAGGCATGCATTTTAGAGAGGGTTTTTTGCTGTCTTGTGAATTGTTTTTCTTTGTTCTTGCATTCTGTTAATTTGTATTGGAATGGACTTTCAAGCAACGTATCTAAACAATGGCATTTCTTCTACGTGTTGATGTGTATATTTTTGATGTCACAAATGTGTATTTTGTAATTGTTTGATGGATGTGCTCATTTGAACAAACATATTGAACAAAATGTAAAATAATGTATACATTTCTCTGTATTTCTATTATATAAGTACGGACAACAATATGTGACAATTCCTTAACCTACCAGGGTTACACATATAAAAACAAATACTCCCAGGAAAAAATACCAATAAGCAAATAGTTTAAAAAAGTGTAACTTGTAGATACATGTACAAAATGCTAAATACAAATCAAACATACAAAAAATGCAATTCATGAACTTTTACAAAGTTACAATCAAATTAAATCAGTTAATTTACTTGGGATTCCCTAAGTGAATTCATATTTTAAGGATCTACGTCTCAGAAAAATGTTATTGGGTGAAACAAGTGCCCAGTACATTTTCAAACATTGGAGGGACCTAAATCTCATCTTGCAAGATGGTTCTGGAACATTCCTTTTTAGTAAGCTTTTGCCTTCCTCTGGACCAATTAATCAAGATGCAACCCTGCATATAAAAATATGAATATAGCATACAGAAATTATGTTTATGAATACTATTTTTCTTTTGCAATGTAGCATTGACATATAGACTGGAAGGTGCACAATTCATGCATGATACAGATTGCGTCTATCTGTGACACATTTGCAAAATTTCTTTCTCATTGTGAATGCTCAATATTATTTTGTTCACGATTTCTATGCCTTATAGTCTGGTAGAAAAAAAAGCTTAGCCTCACTTAAGTTCTAAAAAACACTGTCTGCTTTGGTGGACTTCAAGTGTTTATTAAATCTAGGATTGTATCTTTACAAGGTATGGAACATTCAATTATCAAGGGTATGTTGTTGCCCTAACCTGTGCTATGTTATCATTCATTAATTTGCTTTATTCGGGACATTTCAATAAAAGCCATAACAGAATATCTCAAAAGTAACACAATAACAGAAAGTGTAAAACCATTCTAATAGTGAAAAAGTACAGTCAATTTCCTATCTAGAAAATACACGCCAAAACATGCATTATCCATGATATTTAAAAACATGTAATTTCAAAACATTGAACAATATATCGAATGAAGTGCCCCCGACTGTACCTTATAAGGATATTACAAGTCACCTATACGTTCTGGGAACAAATAGAGGAACATTGATGAAGGAAGAGTTTGTTTATAAGGTCATGAAACTCTGAGGTGACTTGCAAATACACTTTTTACATACAGTGGGGGTATTTTATTCCTTATAATTAATAGCAACAGAGTGTCTACTGTTACTCCCTATCCTCTTGCGTAACCTAATGTAAGACATAATCCGTTTGATGTTCCTTATAATTAATGTGGAATATGTTTGGAATTTAAAAAGCTAATATGCAGCTTGTAATGTGTAGCAGAAAAACAGTTTTAGCAGTTTACATTTTTTTTTCAAAAATGTTTCCATTTTGTGCTTTAAAATAAGTAAACATGCTGATTCTTGCTCACGTGTAAACTGCAAAAGTGCACACATTAAATTATCTATGAATAAACCATGTCTTGTCAATGACTGTCTGAAAAGTGTTGCAGAAAACTATTTTACAAGCACAGCATTTGAACATCTTGTCAAGACTTTAATTGCAGCAGTGACAACTGGAGTTCTGCTCTGTGCTGACTGAAGCAGCATGCGTTGTGACATCACAACGAAATGTAATAACTGATTACAGAGCAGTTGTGATGTCATTTTCGTATTACAGGTCAGATGTGATGTAATAAAAACGATATGTCCAGGCTTTTATTTGGATATTGCAGGCTGCATGTATTATACATATATTACTTAATTGAAACTCATAATCATACTAAAACAAATGGGCTGACAACAAATACATGTATACTCCAACTGACGCTTCCTAATTAAGAATGCTGCACTAGGTGATTGGGTTAAAACTATTGTCGATGCTGTGAAATAACATTGCTTTTAAAAACTTCCTGCATCCACTATTTGTCTAATCACATGCTTCTTTGGGCAAAGTCTGAGCCATGATTGTTATGGAAACAGATATGAGCGGTCAAAAAACATAAAATCGATTCCTGTTTCCATAATATCCTTACAAAATGGACATCATTCTGAGGTGAAAACAGAACGAGGTAGGATGCCCAAACAGAACTTTATTGAGAGATTTCTCTTGCACGCAATACTAATTTTGCAATATTACACAGGCGGAGGGGGCTTTACCGGGACAGGTAATGCCACAGGGTCATAGTTACAGGCCTGAGCAAAGCAAGGGTCTTCTGGGGCATTACCAGGCGTGGTAATGTCCCCTGCTTGTGTAATATTGCTATTAATAGCTCAGCATGATGTACCAGGGTACTAATAGTAAGTTGTGAAAGTGCAACTTTAAAAGAATAAGTTGTCTGCCATAGATCAGGAGGAAGGGTCTATACGTAGTCCCTTCTCCCTTTACATGGCGGCCTTGCTGACGTTGGTGCTGAACCCTACTGTTCTCGGTTCATTGAACGGACAAGGAGCAAGAACGCAAGTGGTGAGGGGGTGGGGTGCCTTATTGGGTTCAAACGGTGGGTGGGTGTGGGAAATAGGATACAGTGGCATCGGAAAACAGGGCAGCACACTGACCTGGAAAGCTCAGAGTGAGCGCTTTACTGTGCGGTAAATCCCCTGCTACAAGCCTCCTCATTGGCTGGGAGGCTGCCACACCCCCCCTGGCTGTGTACTAATCCAGTATAGATACACCTCACAACTCCAGAATTCCTTCACATTGAGGTAAACTCTAATTTTTCACCCATTTCCCATACTTTACTTAGTGTGCAATTGCCACCCAATTGTGAAACGCCACTGTTATGTTATTTTTCCTAGACATATGAAGGGTACGTGGGTCCTCCAGAAATGGACAAAACCCAGTTCAGTTAGCATAGACTTTAAAAATTAAAGCCATTTCCAGTTCTGCCCAGAAGGGGGTTAAGGAAATATGAAATAATGCTTTCTTGGAGTGTTTATTCAGGTTCAGTGTTTAAGCGTATCCGACGTATCTGAAAAAGACGAGGCATCAGATAGATTGCATAATTATCGGGCGCATTCCCACTTCTGGATATATAGTTATTAGTGTAATACTTGGAGTAATTTGGAATAACTGTCTTAAACACTTCCATTCAGCCAAACAGAATCTCCCTGTCTAAACTTGACCCCCCAAGTTATGAACCATAGGTACCTGCACTACAAGCCATAGATTTGTAAACTTCCAATACTGGTTGTATCACACTACCCCCATGTTTATGAATGAATGAAAAAGTCAACCTAGCCCTTTGTCTAAGAGTACACTCACTTTATATAAGCTGAGCCTGCCATAGATCATTATTTGAAATGCATATTCAAAGGAAGTTAAATGATTCAACCACACATAGCATATGACTGTTGAGGACAAGAATGTGTTTTTTTTTTATTTCCTTGCACTGGGGTTTTGGCATATCATTGCCTCAGTTGTATTGTAGTTTATAGTCAACTGTAGAGCTTTAGAAAACCTCTCCAGAGTCACAAGTTATTTTCTAATGATAATAGGGGTTTTGGATACGATAGCCAGATCATGAGCATAAAGTAGAATAACTATTGTTTCCCTTTAATCATGGGAGTGCCCCTCTGCAAATTCCGTATCCAAAATATTTATATACTTAAAATTGTGCCAATATGCAACGATTTGCACTCCTTTAATGACAGGGGAAAAGCAGTGCATTTACTATTTGGGACATGCCAGCCTCTAATCTTATTTCATGAGTGCAGGGACTGTATTAGCTGAAATAATACTACAGGAAACCCTGCCTCACCCGGAATCTGTCATAGTTTAAAGCTGTCAACCATAACAAATTCCATTCTAAAATCCACCAAAGCAATATTCAGACTACTTTTTAACATTAACTAAATTAAATATTGGGCTGTGAATAAAAATGTCTGTTAAATTCTGCCGTTCCCCGTCCGGAAGCCACCCTGAAGTTCTGATATAATATTTTGTTCAAATCTCCATTTGTGATGGCGGGTCAACGAAACCTTCCTGTACATTTTGGCAGAAGAATCTAATAGCGAAAGTGGTCAATAGATTGGAGCATTAAAACTATCCACATTCTTGAACATAGGGATCATTTCAGCAGAGTGCAAGGGCAGGGGGACCATTTTTGCTAAATTTACAGTATTAAAAATAAGCAGCTAAGCTAAATACATTTCCCAGTATCTTGTGTGACCCCGGATCTTGAACTGAGACAATCAATCTGGTTACCTCTGAATGATTAAACTCCAATGCAGTCTCCCCCCATTATATTGTAGTTAAGTATGCACAAAGAATTATCTGAATTAATCCCATGAACGGAGCTGTAAAAAGAAAAGCTGAAAAAATATCCCAGCAGCTGTTATTTGCAACACTGGTTGTGTGAGAGCATTGTTAGCATTTAATTTAGATATCAAATTCAAAGATTGCTTAGTATCTTAATCAGACACAGCCTGCATCACCATTGATCAAAGTAGATGTAGCTTTCTCAAATGGGCACTGGAAGTTTTATCTTTCGTTGCTTCCTAAATTAGTTGCTATTTCTTGATCAGGCAATAATCAGTTGATGGTCATGCCTAATCTTTGAACAGTCTGCTAGACATGATATCAATGGTGTAATTCCATTACAAAGATCTTTATAAATATGTTTGACATCAATAACAGATAAGTTTACGTTATCATTAAAAGCCTCCTTCACTGCTGTAAGCGCAGAATATATTTCTGGCAGTTTTACATTGTTTCTTAAATGATGTCATTTGATGTGTTCCCTTGGTATCTGGTAATTAAGGTTTGTATCTCCAAGGGAAGGCCTTGGGTGATTAACCAGCCCATTATGTGTTAAATAAACTGGATTGTGATTACACTCCAGTCTTAACATCACCTCCAAACTGTTGATCAAATGTCAACTTTCCACATTCATGAAGATATAGTCCAAATGAGACCTAGTTGTACCTCTCATGAATGTGGGCTCTGATGCATACCATTTGTAGCTCTCAACCCCAATTCAATAAACATCATTGACATAGGGTGTCAATGTGTCGACAGGATGCCTCTATATCAGTGATTTTTCAAATTTTTATTTTTGTATTTATTTATTGATGAACCTCTCCGGGACAACAAAAGATTGTTGGCACAAAAATGCTTACAAAACCTTTGAACATTGATTTACAGAGTGCATGACCAGTAGCCTTAACAATGTATACGAGGATGTGGATAGAAGACCAGATGATGTAGGGGAGATAGAAACATGAACCAGGGACAAGGACAGTTGAGCATGATATAAAAATGGGATAGCGGAGCAAGTGCTATGTTTTAAGATGAAGGGGTGATCGGTAAGTGTCATGAGGTTGTTGTAGAGCGGTGGGGAAGAGAAGAACAGGGAGATGTGATGGTGTAGAATGCTATGCAAGTAGTTCATCAGAAAGCAGGAGAGTTACGAGGTTAGATTTAAATACAGATAGGTAGTAGTGCAGAGAGGGAGAGGAAGAGCATTCCAGAGTAAGGGAGTGAGTAGAGAAAGAGAGAAAAATAAGAAGGAACACAAAGGTCACGAGTAGTGGCAAGGAGATGAGCCGAGGATGATCATAGTGCACATGGTGGAGAGTAGGGTGGGCAAGTCATTGTATAGTTTTGAAGATGATGAGTATGAGTTTATACTTTGCCCTCTGTCTCATAGATAGCCAGCCTAACTGTGGGCTGGGTAGGTGGAGATAAAGCGGGGAAGGATGAACACTGTAGGGGCAGGAAAGTTGAGGACATTGTTGAGAGGTGAAAAAGCATAATTGTGAAGGCCATAGAATAGACTGGCACAGTAGTCAGATTGAGAGAGTACTACAGAGATTAGGTATTTAGCAGTGTTAATGGAAGAAGATATCTTATTTTTATTATGTTGACAAAATTAATTTGTTAGCAGATAGACAGACATTTTTTACCGTAGCTCATTAGATAAGGAGCGAAAGGAGAAGAAGATCTGAGGGTCATCAGCAAAGAGTTGTTCGGAGAAGCCGTAGGAGAAGATCAAGGTGCCAAGTGCAGAGATATAGAGAGTGAAGAAGTCCCAGGACTGACGCTTGGGGAGTCAAAGAGTAGAGGAGTACTTTTGAAGAGCAGTCAAGTAGAGTTGGAGATTTGAGGAGTCTCTAGAAATGTGTCAAGTGCAAAGGTATTTCCTCATTGTTGTTTTCAGGGTGTGGTTGGTATATGTATTTCAAGGCCGCAAGTGGGGAGTGTTTTGGAGTGAATGTAGTAACAGGGAAGTAAGAGGAGAATAGCAGTGTTAAAATTTAGTGAAGGCTTTATTTTTTTATTTTTTTTTGTTTTATTTTATTTAGCATACAGTGTAAATACATACAAACCTTTGCTATTCAAATTTCTCGCCTTTCCAATCACAGCCAAGCCATCGTCCTAAAAGTTATTTCATTGTCCATATATGTTCACTCTTTGGGTTGGCTGTGAATCTATTCCTCAATTACAAAATGTTTAACACATTTTCCCTTTAGCACATTCCTATTTGCTTTCCAGTTTGTTTTACATTATTTCCAAAAAGATACCGAACAGTCAAGTTATCTTTTGGTTTGGTTTATCGTGTAGTGCTTCCGCCATAATTTAGAATCCAGTCCACATGCTGGTACTAGCACCTCATGTAGTAACTTTATTCTTTCCGATGTTAATTCTTTACAGAATAAAGTTAGGTGATGCAAAGTTTCCTCTTCATTATGACATAGGTGACAAATGCTGTCTTTTTAATTATTCCATATTTTAATAGTGTTTCCTTTGTGCGCAAGATGTTAAGTTCGAAACACAATATCAGATCTCTATGCCGAGGATTTGTACTCTTGTTCAAGTACATTGGCAAGATTCCTGCACAATTTGTTGTTCTAGTTGACGGGTTATGCCTTTTAGACAATGCTCAGGCAGACTCTGACTGCCACAATCAACTGAAAATGACAACTTTTTTTACTCTCTTAGGTTTTTCACACAGACTACATATAGTAGACCCTATGTTAGACAGTATCTCGTGGCATTTCTTTCTCCATTCATCTAGTGGCCAGAAACATGTTTTTCCCATTTCTGTTTTCAGTATTTTATATTGTGGAGGACTGTCAGGTCATTCTATTTTCCTAAATGTTGATAGAGCTTTCCATACAACATGTATATGTAGAGAATGGAGATTTGTCCCAAGCACCATTTGAAGGATTTTTTACCTTTACTTGTGTTTTTCTATGACCAGAATCTCCAATTTTTCAGCATTTATTTATTATTTATTACTGCTGACATATTTTTCTAGTTCATTGAGTTTTCTTTGTAATCCTATTGCTGTCAGATCTAGCAGGATTAGGTCATCCGCATACAGTAGGTGACTGATGGCAGTACCGGCTAGTCTTGGTGAACAGGATCTGGGTGGCTCCAAGTTATCACCCATATCTAATATATAGAAGTTATACAATATGGCTGCCAAAGGGCATCCTTGTTTCAGACCTTTAGATGTATTTAACAGCTCACTGAGAGTGCCCTTTTGGTCTAGGCGAACCTGCATACTCGTCCCAGTATGAAGTGCTTTGATGGCTGCTATGAGATTGGCTGGACATCCTTTGTCGTGCATTTATTACCATAGAATTTGGCGATCAACTAAATCAAAAGCTGCTGCCATATCTATACAAGCTAAGTAGAGCTTTTGATTTTCCATCATGGTCTTCCCTTTAAGTAGATTTATCAATAGCAGATTGAATCTGCAATCCACGCCCTCCACGAAGCCTGCTTGTCTGATGTCTATATTTCCACTCTATATCAGCAACTCTTTGAGTCTTCAATATGATATCCGCATAGAGTTTACCCAGTACATCCAATAACGGTGATATTTTTCTGATTTATTTCTATCTCTCCGCTTATAGACTGGTATTGTTATTGCCTTTTTCCATGATTCTGGGACTTGCATGTTTTTATTTATGTTTCTGAACAAGGAAAAACACATGTCTGCCCACAGCTCTGGTGCTTGTTTTAACATTAAGTTTGTTAGGCCATGTGGGCCTGGGGCTCTAGATGTACTGTCCCTGTTTATTAGGCTCAATATTCCTTGTTTCTATGAAGGAATTTTCCATGAGTTTCCTTGCTCTTCTGCATCCACATGCTTCTCGCCGTTCGTTTTCTGCCCATGTATGTTGTGGAAATGCTCTCGCCACTGGGCTTATTGAATTGGATTTACTTGTTAAAATCCTTGGGAGCTTACATTGTTGTTTATTAAAGACCAAATATAGTTTGAGTTTTTGTTATTCAGTGCCATGAGTTTTTGTTCAGAGTCCTTTTGGTATAAGTTTGCCCGATGTAATTTTACCCAGTGTTGGTAATTTCTTTTTAGTTCTTTTCTCAGCATTGTTACTTCAGGGGTCTTCATTCTCCTGATTTTCCTCAGATCTTTTGCTGATTTCTGTTTCTTTTTAGCAAGCTACTGATTGTAATAATGTAGTCTTGTCACTGTGGTCGAGCCATTCTGCAGACTTAACACTATAAAGGCTATCAAGCAACTCTCATATTCCACAAAAAGGACGGATGACAGATACCACTTAGCTATAGACTTCTCTAGTAATGGTACCTTTTTCACAGTCAATTTTTGGCGATTCAGGCCATTGTTAGTGACAACCTTGTGTGACCATGTTTTTTTTTATTTTGCTTCCTTGCTGTTGACTGTTGAATTCTCTACATTGAGAAGTAGTATACTGTGGTCACTCTTTGATGATGGAACTATCGTTAATCACCTTATTAAATGATGTGTTTCCACGTCCAAAAAGAAGTAGTCCAAAGTTGCAGTGGCATTATATGAGGACCATGTTTTAGCTCCTTCCAAATCACCTGGGACTGTACCGTTTACTATATGCAGGTCTTTGGATTTCATCTCTGTCATCCATCTTTTTGCTCTATTCTTTTGTTGTTTCTTATGAGATGGTAGGTTTTCTCCTCTAATCTTAGTCAACAGTCTATATTCAAGTCACCACATAATATTATGTGAGGCATAATGAATTCCTCTCTCAGCTCATCGATGTTCGCTATTACTTGCTCCAGGAAATTGTCTCAATCTTTTGCTTTGGTATTCCAGTAGTACAGGTTAAACATTATTCAGGTTGTATTAACTTTGACTCCCTGTTGTTTTTCTTGGATAATAGTTTTCTGTATAAGTGGTGATGGTGTTATCACAAGCACAACTTTGCCCCTCAAGTTGTTTTTATTAAAGTCAATAAGCCTGCTGATAGTCTTCCTTTTTGTCCTTTATAGGCCTTATTTAAGAATCTTGTGAAACCATCTATGACCGGTAGCTCCTGTAGCCAGCATTCTTGTAGACATATCGTATCTGAATCGATCAGCTCAACATTTATTTTTTAAATAAATGGTTAAATCCTCGGGTGTTGCATGAGGATATTTGGAAGCCACACTCAGCTATCCAGTTCCATGATTTTTCGGGATCAATCTTAGTCACCAGTCGGTCTTGGTTGACTCCATTTTCGCTGGCAGTTTCAGGTATCTGACTCACTATCTTCATTTGTAGGGCATTTGGTCCGTTTAAGACAGTAGGAGAGAATCAAATGTGCTTGCAGTTTATATCATCTATTTCCACAGGCTCTCTCACTATATATTTGTTTTGCTCATGCTTTTTTGTTCCATCGGCGCTTTGAGCTAGTTCCGATGACTTAGATCGAATCCCAAACATCTAAATTCACCTTTTGCAGCTTGACTTAGGAGCATTACTGACTTAGAGGCTAAATGGATACAGATATTATCTGTCTCTTCTTTTTTCGGAAAAACAAAATCTTTATATCTCTCAGATCAATTACCCAAAATTGTGGTACACTGTGTAGGAGTCTCATTAAATTTGCCCGATTTAAGATCAAGCCATCTTTGGTCTCGATTGCTCTTTCCAGCATTAGTTTGTGCCTTGTCGTTTTTACTTTTTTTCTTGTAGCTTCTTGGTGACTCACTGTTTTTTGCACTTTCTGTGCTAGCTCTTTTTGTGGATAGAGTGAACTTACTAGTTGTTTTTTCTGTTTAAATCCTTCTTTTTCTTGGATTGATCGATCATGGTTTTGATTCATTCCTTTTTTGAATGTGTTTGTTTTTCGCTCAATAAGTGATCTTTTTTCTTCCAAAGTTATGAATACAGCATCCTTTATTTTTTGTGGAGGTTGATTCGATATAGAGCACTGTTCCATTTCGCTCTCTTCATTCTCATTCTCGATTTCAGGTTCCAGGTAAGTAACATCTTCATAAACTGATAATAGCAATAGTGCTGATTCCTCTATTTGCTCACATCAATCGTTTCAGTCTTTTTCTCAGTTTGGTTATTTATGAAGATCGGTTTACATTTCTTTGGTTTTTGTACCAAGTCCTCATTTATCATTCTAGATTCTTTGGGCACTTTTTGTGTGTTCGTCATACTAGGTTCTTCAAAGGGGTTAAGATTTCTTATAAAGTTTTGAGTTCCCCCTTTAAGTGTTGGTTTTGGCTTTGCTTGGTTTTTTGTCTTTTTGTTTTGCCCTTCAAATGGTTTCCTTTTTTCTTCTTTGCCCTTCTCATCTTTTTCAGATTCTTGATCGAATATTGCAAACAATTCCTTTTTTTTGGGGTGGAATTACCTTTTCTTCTATGTGTCCTGTTTGTGGGTTTATGTTAATGCTTTGTATGGCTTTCTGTAGATCCTTATTCTCTGGTTGACAGGCTTCTTTTATTTGTTCAACTCTTCTTTTTGACAATTCTTCATCATTTGAAGTGCCTCTTCCCACATTATGCTCATAGGATTGGTTTGCAGTTTCAGTTATTACAGCTCTTCTCTTCATCTGTATATTATTTTCCTTTTCATTATTTCTTTCTTTACATACTTCAACTTTTTTTGTTGGTACCGTTTTCAAAGATCTAACAGTATCACCAAAGCAGTTTAGGAAGGCTCCTCTATCATCTTGAGCATCTTCCATTAGGTCTATTAAGGTATTTTAAAATCACATTTTCTGAGTCTTTGTCTCTAGCCCTCCTTCCTTTTGTTGCTTCAATATATGATTTGATTTATGACTTAAAATTAATCCATCTAAGACAGTTATTGTACGCTTTGGTAGACCTAATAAGAAGGAAAATGCTTTTACATGGTTTTGTGGCAATAAAACTATCAAAGCCCAATCTGCTTTTAAGTATTTGGGCTTCCACTTCTCAGGGTTAGGGTCCAATACTTTAATCAAAAGTCAGCTGAAACTAAAAGCTGAGATTGTGATTAGGCAAATGTGTGCCATCGAAAGAAAATTTGGGAAGTTATCTGCAATTCCGTTGAGAGAGTTCAATATTAAAAAAAAGTTACACCTCGTCTTACTTATGGCCTGGAATTGTTTTCGGATGATATACATGCATATTTGACTTATATAGAAGGCAACATCTGGAGGTCTTTACTCTTTTTACTACCAAAATGTTTGCCTTTAGAATTGATCAAATATGAATTTGGCTTAACTTCCCTTGCCACTTCTGTTATCTGGAAAGAAATGTGTTTGTGGCGTAAATGCCATATGGCGGCTGAGGATACTATGGGCCTGATCACGACTTTGGCGGTAACGCTGGCGGTATTACCGCCGGACCACGAGTTCAGCGGTAATTTTAATCCCCATTGAGCCCATTCGGGAATGCCCCATTCCCCATTGGGCTCAATGGGGAATTTTCGCGCTCTTACCGCCGGCGGATTTCCCCCCAGTCCTGATTTGGCGGACCCTTAAATCCGGCGGTAATAGCGGTACCGCCGGGTTTAAAGGTTGCCGCCAATGCGTGATCAGGCCCTTTGTACATATGTGCTGCTAGGGATCCTGTTAACCCTTTTTTCAACACGCTACATGAGGAGACGATGCAATGCTTAGTTATGATTGGTATTTCTGTAGTCTCACTTCGCAACAATCCCAAGAAAGTCAAAACTAGCCTCTTGGGTTTTGATTGGCAAGCAACCAAAAGTAAAATGACCGAAACTAAACTATATAAATATGCATGTTCCATTTGGAAATGGTTCCCGGCCATGGAAGGCTATTTTAAGAAATATCTTAGTAAGCAAATGCGGAATGATTTCTGTAACGAGCGCCACGATGCCCATGGGCTGCCTGTGCGCTTAACAAATGCGAATAAATAAATAAATAAAATAAATAATGCGTTTTAGATTCAACGCAATTCAAACAAATCAAATTAAATGTATTAGAAACTGCATTTCAAGGGACTGGAAATGGTGTCGATTCTGTAAAAAGGAAGGAGTCGTTGAAACACTACAACACATTCTATTGGTGTGTCCTGGGCTTTTGCCCTATAGGATAAGTTGTCTTGCTCAATTTGTACAATCTACCTACGAGGTAAACAGATCATTCATATGGCATAGAATGTTACATGACAATTCAGCTATACTGAACATTCGGGTCACTTCTTTTTTGAGAAATGTTTGTAACTTATGCTAATGTGGTGAAAGGCTGTTATTTTGTTGCGCCCTCTTTTATCGCTTGCTGCTTCTTGTTTATGGCCCTATTGTGTAATTTTCTCAGGACCAATATTAGGTTAAGGAAAGTTGTTTTAGGTAAGGGTCCAAACTTTAATGAGATCATTTGTATGATTTGAACCAACACCCTAGCTGCTACTGTTTTGTTTAATCGGTTACTTAATTTGGTGTTTTAAAAAAAGAGGTTTTCTTCTCACTATGAATTCGTATTTCAAGAAAAAGTAATGAATTGTTTAAGCTATCTGATTTCTATTATGTAAGCTTTTATTCTGAGATAGAATCAATTGGGTTTTATTCTACTGAAGTTAATATTTTGTCTTCTCTGTATTGTATTGTTTTGTTTCTTTCACACTCTGTAAGTTTGTACATTCTTTTTTGTTCTTATCTTTTTGTAAAGGTTTATTACAAACCAAAACAAATAAACAAAAAACAAATATATGATTCCACATATATTAATTTTGATTGGATTAATGCCATCAATGTTGTTTGATCTTTATAATTATCATAGAGTGCTTCATATCATTTGAGAAAGGGAGTGAGCGTGATGGTGACCATGGACCCAATTGCTGCTTGTAAGTTTGCACATTGTTCTGCATAGACTTCAAAGTGTTCCTGAGTGGTAGATTTGGCACTTTGTCGTATTTTGTTGTTTAGCATTTTTGACATGCCTTGTGTTTTGCATTCTCCACTTCATGATAATATCATTTCCATTGGCACTTATCTGTTGCTTTTGCTTTTCTTTAACTTGTTTTTGTTTTTCCATTCCTGACTCTTTAGCTTGGAATTCTGTTGGGCCGTTTAGCTGTGACGTTTGGCAGGCTTTTTCTTCATGTTCCACTGCCTTTTGCTTTTCTTTAACTTGTTTTTGTTTTTCCATTTATGACTCTTTAGCTTGGAATTCTGTTGGGCCGTTTAGCTGTGACGTTTGGCAGGCTTTTTCTTCATGTTCCACTGCCTGGGCTTTTTTCCCCGAAGCCATTTCTATAGTAGATTTGCTAGTGTCTACTTCTGTTATTGCACGCTTTGTGTTTCTGATTTGAGGGGTCGAAGTTTTAATAGAATCATAGTCCTCAGATCTGTATACATCATCAAGATTACTTTCATTTTGGTTTATCGCACCCTCACTGTTTTCTATTCGTGATCCATTTTGATTCCTAATTGCACTTTGATTTGTTATTTGCGTCAAGCCATTTTGCCAATCTCTTTTTGTAATTTCATTTGAGTGTTGTTTTTTAGGCTATTTGGGTTTATCTCGGAATCCTTTTTATGGGGAACTTGGAGCGAGGCACAATGTGTTGATGCTAATAATAACTCTTGATCAGAGATTTCCTGTGGGGTTTGGGTTTTATCCTGCTCCGTCATATTTGTTTCTTTGGTATCTTGCTCCTTCCCATGTTGTTGTGTTAGTGTCTCTTTTGTTTTGAATAGATCTGTTTTCAATCATGGATTTTGTACATGTTTTTACTTTCTGTTCATTGATTTTTTGTGTGTTTCGAACGGTTTTCTCATTTGCATATTTTGTTTAGTCAGAGGCACTTGAAATAAATAAATGTTTTCTTTCTGTTTTAATGTGTCCGCCCCTTTTGACAAACAAATCTGACTTCTGTCTTGATGCTTTAGAGTTAAAAGATCCACTTGCTATCTTATTTTAATTTTGCCCATGTTCATTTTTTTCTCCAATTTCTGGGAGTTCATCCAACGCATCTACGTATAGCGGTGAGTCAAGTTGCAGCTCGATCACTTCTGCTGGCCTCACCCATGCTAGCTCATGCTCTACGATTTGAAACTTACTCTGTGTAAGTTTGAAGGTTCCTTCTCCTATAGGAGCACAGACTTCTTCATCTGCTTCAGGCTCACTGCTCTCCACGACAGGAATACAACCCGCGCAGTCCCCTCCTGCTCGCTTCTCCTCTCACACTCTCCCGAGCTGTTCCTTAAGCCTTCACTCGCAACCCCCTTCTCCAGTGAGTCTGGCGCATGCACCGCAGGCGCTCCAGACCCAGCGACCAACTGCGGGCAGCACACTGCGGCCACAATGAGACCACCTGCTCCCCACACAGGGGCCTCGCGCGGGCAAATCGACAATGTAAGGAGGCGTGGGTTGCGAGAGAGGTGGGGGCGGTTTAAGCGTGCTATGATTGTTAACTAGGAAGGCTTCTCTAAGCTTTTGTGCTGGGTGCGGCGGCATCAACTTACTTCTCAACTTGTTTGCCTCGTCTTTGTTGATGTTACGCAGCTCTTCACTCCGCGCTGGTGTAGGCGTTGTTGATGTTGGAAAAGTAGGTGGTATTGGAGACACTAGCAGCCTAGCATTCGTTGATGAAAGTTGATCCTTGTTACCAGCCGCTGCTTCTTCATTATTTTTGTTGATTTCTTATGTTCAGTGTTAGATTCAGAAATTTTACATGACTCTGCATACGTGGAGCTGTTGTTGACAGACATGCTTCCATAACCACTCCTCACCGCTCCTCGGCGAACACTCGACTAACACTCATCTCACAATCGGCTAACACTCCGTGGACGCTCCATGTCTGTAGTGAATCTTTATAGCAGGAGCACAGCACAGCACTGCACAGGGTTCGCCTCAGAGCAATAGAGGTAAAAAAGTTACTCCAGTAACACTCCAAAGGAATAGCTAACACTCAGCTAACACTCAGCTAACACTCCGCAGATGCTCTGCGGACGCTCCGTGTTTGGAGTGAATCTTTACAGCAGGAGCACAGCACTGCAAAGGCTCCAACTCAGAGCAATAGAGGTAAAGAAGTTACACCAGTAACACTCCAAAGGAATAGCTAACACTCAGCTAACACGCTTTATTAGTAGAACAGTGACGTTTTGATTGAAGGAGAGGAGTGGTGTAGATCAAAGAGGTAGATATGGAATTTGGAGGGAAACTTACACTTGGAAATGTGAGAGATGGACAGAGGGTGGTGGAAGTCTGTGTGGCGATTGAGGCAAAGAAAATTGACTGATCAGTGGGAGAAGTAGCAGTGGAGATATTAGAGGGAGAGAGCAAAGAGAAGAAGAGAATAAGGACAATGGAGTTACCAACTCAATGGGTGGGCAGAGAGTAGACAGAAGAGAGGGAGCAATTGAGGGTCAGAAAGCTAAAGTCAATGGATAGCGAAGTGGAGAGAGGGGACGTTAAGGTCACCAGTAACAATGAGGTGATGATGGGGTGGAACAGAGTCAATTAGTTGGGAGAGGTTGAAAATAAATTGACCAGTAGGACCAGCTGGTTGAAAGAGAGATATAATATGAATTCCACAAAGAGCAGAGATTGTGGAGATAATGTATTTGAAAGAGGGAGAACTAGCGGAAATTAGGGGCATAGGAGAGATAGGTTGTTTGGAAGATGTGAACAATCCTACACTGCCTTCCCTACCAGTTAGGCGGGAGCTAGGGTGGAGGTGTAGGCAGGATAATGAAGCGCAGCAGGGGTTATAGAGTCTGAGGGAGAAATACAGGTTTCTGTATGGGCAATGAGGTCAAGAGGGGAGACTGGGAATGAAGGAAGTTGGAGGTAAAGGAACTCTTGTTGCAGACAGATTGTGCATTCCAAAAAGCAATAAAAAGAGAGTGAGATGTAGAAGTGTACTGATGTTGAGTCTGCAAAGTAGAGAGGTGCTGGGGTAGATGTGAGAAGTGGAAGTGTGATGAAAGTTAGGTTTGTGAATATAGAGAGTAGGTGAGAGGGAAGAGGGGGTGTCGAGGAAAAAAGATAATAGCAATAGAAAGAAAGTTTAAATGGTTTTGAGCAAAGGATAATGAAGAGAGAAGTCGAAGTGAATGAAAGAGATAGTAAGAGCTGTGCATGGTAAGGGCGAAGGCTGAGCAAAGATGTAATTGCTACTCACAAGCAAATAGCAGGACAATGAAAAGCAATAGCTCAAAGGCAAAGAAACAAGGAGGCTTGAGGAAAAACAGGAGGTAGGCCCTTAGCTCTTTAGACTTTGGTGGTCACCCGGGGCTGTACTGCCCCAAAGCAATGAGTGAGGTACTGTAAGTGGTGAGGAGCATCCAATGGCAGGAAGGCAGGCAGAACAACCAGCCTGCGTCTATAGAGCAGAGCAAGCTGGGAGATAAAATGTTAGCTCGGTCACCCTGTTTTCCACTTCATAGTGGTGCAGGTGGCTGAGAGGATCATGTTGTATGGAGAATGCCACAATCAGATTTGCAGCAGACATGGGAGAGCCAAGCCACCTCTGAAGGCCATCTCAGGCAGATTAACCTAGTGCCTCTGGTGCTGTTGTCATGAGCTCTGCCTTGCTCACAGCCCAGATGAGGCTCATTTTGGAGGTGTAAAGACCTTTCCAAGATGGCAGTTGTTGGGTCAGATCTCATGTGAGCAAGTCCATAGCTAAATCCTGAATGCTTCTTGTAGGTCTCCTGACCTCTGCAGGCAGCCTCAGGCAGATGGAATTAATGCCTCTGGTGCTGTTATGAGCCCCATGTTACTCTCTGCCTAGTTGATACACCTTTTGGAGGTGAAAAGATTTTTTTAAATGGCAGTTTTGGGGGCCGAGGTCTTGCGAGCAGTCTGTAGATAGATCCAGGATGCTCCTTGTAGATCCCCTGGCCACCACAAGCAGCCTAAGGCAGATGGAATGAGTGCTTCTGGTGCAGTTCTTATGGGTTCTGTGTTGTGGTCAGTCAAGTTGACGCTGTGTGTCTTCAGTAGTTACATTACCACATTCAAGTAAGGGTTCACAATAGAAATGTAATCACTAGATACAATTACAATACATTGAGTAGACAAGATAGAGGATGATTCATGTTCAGACATAATCTGTTCCAGCACTTCAAGGGGTCTAAGATCTAGCTTCCCACTTGTTGGCTTCCCTAAATTGTTAAATAAATGAGCCTTCGAGTTAGTGGAAGCAATAATCTTTAATTAAATCATGTAAGGACAATTAGCCAACACCTCCTCAAGTTTACATTCATAAGGCAGCCACACCTAAATGGCCAGTACCCCACTTGGGCAGCCCCAAAGTCCCTTCACAGCAGCTGTGGAAAAACAATTAAATCCATGTTGGATTAAGTGACCACTTTTCTTGGAGACTAATTATGTATCACTGATTAATAAACCCATGCAATTTCGGATCTTCCATTTTTTAAGCCAACCAAAATATATTCCATGAGGGAATAGCAAAAGGGAGCAGATTGGCTTCAGAGAGACCTTCATTTACAAACAAACGGGCCAAATCAAGATACATACACATGTATCAATAAACATCAATAGACATCAACAGGTTAAGTGTAGGGTTGAGATTGCAATGGCATGTTACTTAATAATAAGGTATTTACAAAGTGTTGGAATATTCATTATTCCACTCATGGCTACATTGAAAAAAACAGGGATTTGGGCAGTCTTATTGTTTCAAATAGTTACATTCTCTATTGCAGTTGCAGAATATGTGCGTGCTGTCTTAGGGCTGGGGTGGCCCTGTGCAAATGGATACTGTCAATCTCGCCTTTTTAACTCATGTATCACCCTGCCATCATACTCATGTGCTCATCTGCTGAGCACCAGCAGAATCAGCTCAGATTCAGGTGGAATTATACAAATGACAAGAAATACTTGCATGGGGTCATTCTAATGCTTCTGGTTACTCCCATTATGTTTCTTTCATTCAAACATACCTCAACTTTTGTGTATGTGGCACATTGGATAAGAAAAACTCTGGAATCAATAAAAACAGGAAAACATTTGCTCTGGTTGGCACACATAGTCCTGATTTTCTATGTCAGCCAATGTAATGTAATCAAGAGTTGATCTTAGAGAAGGAAACTATGATTGAGGTAATACATAATGAGGAAGATTATAAGGAGTCTACGTATTATTAACAGTATTTCCATAGTGTTAACAGTATTTCCAGTAGTGCCTCATTTCCTATGAGAGCTAAAATTTGGGTCAGGTAGCAATTGTGTACAATGCACCTCCAGATACATACCTCTCTACATGTACCCTGTCTACGTTTCACTGTCAACAACTTCCTGGAAAAATATGGGAGACCCTAACTGTTTCACCAACCATAGAGATATCAACAATCTGCCTCTGGACTACTGTCCTCTCTTTGAGTATGTCATCTTTCTGTTAGTGATGACCCTAATTTGTGATTACTTGGCAGATTCCAGGTTTGAGGTCACTGACTTGAAGGTGATATAATGGCCACGATTAAATAAGGTACTGGCACAAAAGAACAAATCAGCATTTCATGATTGTTATTCAACTATGGAGGAAGATACTCTGCAAGAGGGTAGTAGAGGTACTATGTGTTCATGCCCTTCAGACAAGCAGCCACCATTTCACCACATATCTATTGTATGCCCATTGAGCATATTTATTTTTTGCCATGCATGCAGAGATTCTATTGAAGCAAATCTGCTCAATTAATAATACTTTTTGCCCCCAATTTCTATGCACATGTTAACAATGTATTGGTGATAATGCATTAGGTCCTGCTGTTATATTCTTCCTACACTAAACCCGTTTCTAATCCTAGTCAGATTCACTGACATTTGTTTTGATGCTTCCAATAATGTTTGGTGACTCTACCAGCTGTCCTATTGTAACATCTCTTTGAAGCTCATTTTCAATTGTATGCAATATACATGGATGAAACCAACAAACCGTGCACTTTCGGGCACTGCAGACAACGTCATTTTATTTTCAAACAATGTTCAAAATATGCAGCAAACTTCCAAGTGGATCTGGTTAGCAAACATGTATTTCACTGTAAAGGTCAGAAAAATGTAAGTTCAAAGAAACGTGAAAAGCCTCCTGCCTAGGTTTAAATGTCAATATCAAACTCTTATACTGGCATTAATCCATTATATGTTGCTAGGCATCAGATGCGGCAGGCAAACATACACATCCTAGTCTGGAGAAGTATAAAACCAGGCATTAAAATGCATGTTCACTTTTGCACTTCTTTTTGCACAAAAGAGGATTTTTGGATTATATAATTTGATTGAATGTGATGTTTTCTATTAAAGTAAAAACGACAGATGTCCACAAACTTGTGGAACAATCCCGTCCCCTGTACACCCTATTCTTATTGCGAAAACAATCAAAAAAGTTGCTAGTATAGTTTGGAAATATTAAATATGACAATTTAAAAGAACAACATTCACTACTGAGATTTTGTGAAAGTGATTCTTTTATATAAAAAAAAGGTGTATACCTCAAACCATTGTAAATTCATCACAGTCTGATTTTTCAATTAGTACAGCATCATTCAATTTGTCTTTGATTCTTCAGGTAAACATTAGCATGATATAGGTCACCTCTCGCACACACACATATATATATATAACCCAACAATTCATCATATCAAGTCATATATTTTCAGGGTTTCCTTAAATGCTTTTCACTTGATGCTGTTGAGGCAATACATCTCCCTTCTTTAGAAGTTGTTTACCAGCAGTGTCCTTTTTACATAGATCTATAGTATATAACAGATAAGGATATTTTTAGTTGGTGTTACATTAAGGGGGTAATTATTAGAATCCAGCGCACAAGTGGCGCACGCGGCTGGCGCACAGTGTGCATGTGCGGCAGTCTGCGGCAGCTGCGTGCGCCAAAATCCATTTCCGCGCAACGGATTTCAACAGCCATAACCAGCTGTGGAGCAGAGTAGCGCAGCGACCCTGCAGCAGCGCCAGTTATGCCCCCAACCCCTCCCCGTGCGCCATGAACAGCGCACAAATCCTGTACATCGCGCACAGGCCAGTGGACCAGCATAAAGCCCCCCCAACCACGAAAACGTCTGTAAAACTCCCTGCGCACCCCTCCGAACACACGTACCCTGCTGCGCATGAAGTTTCACACGCGATTGGGCCTGTGTGAGCGGGGTACATGTATTTCTGGGGTGCGCGGGAACTTCCACATGCGTTTGGGCCTGTGTGAGCAGGGTATGTGTATTTCTGGGGTGCGCAGGAATTTTCACACGCGATTGGACCTGTGCGAGCGGGGTATGTGTATTCCTGGGGTGCGTGGGCAGTTTTACACGCGATTGGGCCTGTGCGAGCGGGGTATGTGTATTTCTGGGGTGCGCGGGAATTTTCAGACGCGATTGGCCTTGTGCGAGCGGGGTATGTGTATTTCTGGGGTGTGCGGCCAGTTTTACACGTGATTGGGCCTGTGCGAGCGGGGTACGTGTATTTCTGGGGTGCGCAGGAATTTTCACACGCGATTGGCCCTGTGCGAGCGGGGTACGTGTATTTCTGGGGTGAGCTAGCATGTTTCACACGCGATTGGCCCTGTGTGAGCGGGGTACGTGTATTTCTGGGGTGCGTGGGAATTTTCACCGCCATTGGCCCTGTGCAAGAGGGGTACGTGTATTACGGGGGGCGCGGGCAGGTTTACACGCGATTGGCCCTTTGTCCGAGCGGGGTACATGTATTACGGAGGTGCGCTGGCAGTTTTACACACGATTGGCCCTGTGCGAGCGGGGAACATGTATTTCTGGGGTGCGTGGGCAGTTTTACACACGATTGGCCCTGTGCGAGCGGGGTACATGTATTTCTGGGGTGCGCAGGAATTTTAATACGCGTTTGGCCCTGTGCGAGCGGCGTACATGTATTTCTGGGGTGCGCGGGCAGTTTTACGCGCGATTGGCCCAGTGCGAGCGGGGTACGTGAATAACAGGGGTGCCCCAATGAATTGGCAGTGTGTGTCCTCCCAGGTGTGGCCTCTCACCCCTCCCCAGGGCCTGCAGGCAGACCACAACACAGGGGAACACACTGCACCCCTGGCCATGCACCACAGGCAGCCCATCCACCCTGGCAAAGCCCCCCAGCCAGCCCACATGTCACCATGCACAAGTGAGAACTGACTCCACCCAGCATTGACGGGCACCTGCCAGCAGGCCCCGACTCACGTCCCCCAGCACCCTCATCCACCCACCATTGAGGTTCAGGCCCCAACTCATGTCCCCCAGCAACCTCATCCACCCAGCATTGAGGGTCAGGCCCTGACTCAGGTTCCCACCCAACATGTCATGAAGATGCACATTCATGGACCTCATGTCCAACAAAATTCCCACTGCACGCCATCCCAGTCTTTAGACACAATCAAGTTTCCCATCCACCCCACACTGAAAGGCCTATTACTTGTCACTAACCAAAAGTTAAATATGGACATCAACACATGCCCGTCACGCACACACACTGTGTGCGAGTGATTGTGTAAACCCACATTGTGACATGCAGTAAACCAAAGAGCAAATACCACACATGGAAGTACGAATTTAAAATGTATTGTGCACAAAAATGATAAAAATGATTCAAAGCATGTAAATAAACATAAACCAGAAAAAAGAAGCATGTCCAAAACCAAAAAAAATTATAATGATGCCACAATCCAAATGAATCCAAATTAAAGTTTGTCAGAAATCCTTCTCCACCAAAGTAAATCCAAAGAAAACCAAAATCCAAAAAATCCATTGATCCATGGTGAGGGTAAATGATGTAATAAAAAAAATCCACTGACCAACTATGTTCAAATATTGCAATAAGGGTCCATGAGCCCAACAAATTAAATGAAACCTATATACAAAACCCTACCTAATTTACAACTATATACAAAAACGTGTGGCATTGAACAAGCGTCCCAAAATTAAAATGAAAAGAAAGGAAACCTATCACTAACTAACTATATACAATGGCGGCCGGCAAGTCCTGCGGCTCACTCTGTGATGTTGTGGGCCAGTGCATCATCGAACTCCATGTCTATCTCCTGGAGGTAGGACTCTGTACTGGCCCCGAGGTCTCACAGGGATGCACTCATGGCCTGTTCCAACTCCCTGCGAGTTGCCTCGAGGCACTCAGCCCGCCTCAACGCCCGACGCATGGAGAACTCCGCCCTGACCATGGTGAGCCACACCTCTTCCGCCTGCCGCCGCTCTGCATCTATATGCTGGCCCAACCGCAGCCACACGGAAGACACTCCCATTCCAGGGTTCTCCTGCCCTCTGGCCGATGCCTGCCCCTCTGATGTTGATGGCCCCGAGCCATCATGGCTCCCACCTAGAGCCTGCTGCTGCTGCTGTCCATGTGCCCTGTCCGATGATGCCTGCACATCCTCCATCTGCTGGTCTCCAGTTGTTGGCGTGTCCACCCCTGCTGGACCGCCGACTCCCGACTGTGGCAGCGATGCATACATGCCAACATTCTATGACCAAAAATCTGTAGGAATCTTAAAGTTTCAAAAATAGTCAGGCGAGGAGGTAATGATAGGAATAGGGCACGTCAGCAACCCATTTTCATTAAATGAGCCCGCCGCCGCGGGTGCATTCAATGACAATGAGGCACCTGCCACGCCTTCTGCCACCACGCCAGCTCGGGGGAGCCCTTGAAAGACTCCCGCAAGTTGGCGTGGTGGGGGGCTAATGGCGCATTTTGTGAAAGGCACCCGCGGCAGAGGGGCGCCCTTAGCCCACTGCCGTGGGTGCATTTGACATCAAAAGCCTGCATGCCCCTCCTTCTCCCGCTACGCCAGCTTGGGGGAGCCCTTGAAAGACTCCCCCGAGGTGGCGTGGGCAAAAAACGAAAATGAGAAAATATATATATATATATATTTTTTTTTACAAAAAAAAAAAATCGGTATTTGGTGCCAATAAATCGGTAGGCCTGCTTAAAAAGCGCTATCCTACTGCCTAAATCGGTAGGGTTGGCTAGTATGGGGATGGGATCTCCACCAAGCTGGTTGTGTTGGTCGGGCCAGGTCCACAGGGGGCTCTGGTGGAACCTGGGCCAGAAGACGGCAGGGAGAACGACTGACACATAGTCTCCACAGAGGAGGAAAGGTCCGCCAGAGTGCGTGACACATGTAGGAACCCACCGACCAGGGCCCCTCCCAACAGTGCCACGCTGCCACGCAGCTCTTCGTGATGGTGTGTGTGCTCCCCCCAGGAAGCACGCACGTCATCACGAATGTCACACGTGCGCAGCGCGACACCAATCAGGATGGAGCCCATACGGTCATGGGACCCCCTCGTCCACAGGTAGTGGAGAGCTAGATGATGTGGGCCTCCCCCCTACCTGCGGACGGGCCTGGGAAGGGGCATCCCTGCTGGTGCTGTCACAGGGTCAGGGACAGCAACATGCACAGGCCCCTGCGCGGTGACCTGTGCTGCCTCCTGACCCTGGCCCTGGCCCTGGACTGCACCACTTGCACCAGTGGTACTACCCCCACCAGGCTCCATGTGCGGCTCAGTAGCGGGTCTCCTCCTCCTCTGTGGAGACCACCAACCTGGATGTCTCTGCACCGTCTTCCGCCATTGCAAGCCCCTGTGGGGGCTCACCCGGCCCTTCCGCTGCAGCCGTATTGGCAGACGCAGCACTCGTCCCCTCAGTCCCGACGATGGTAAATTCTGGGATGGTGACTGGGCCTTGCGTCGCCGGCCGGTGGGGGCATCCCCGCCGCTTTGCTCCACAGTGCTGTCTCCGCCCCCTTCATCACTTGCCGCTGTGTAGAGGGAGACATAGAACACAAGCATCAGGGCACTGTACAATAGTCCCCTAGACAGGAAGCAATAACATATGAGAGGCACTTTCAAAAGTCACTTCCATCCTGTCCCTCCAGAACACATGGGTCAAGCACGCAACACACATGCAGCAACAGGAACGACACATGCAATCAACATCAGCATCCATGTACAAGGCCCTCCATGGACATAAATGTTGCCTTCAAACTCACATGCATCATGGCTCATACTGACCCCATGCACACATCACCGGAGGGTCATGCATCATGGCTCGTACACCACAAACACAGTAGATACAACGGTGACCAGACTGCATGAGTGAATCTACACATCGTCATGAACATGTGTCATGCATCCATGGCGTTTCAAAGTCACACACACGCTTCTCAGACACACAGACATGCCCACCATACATGTACATGAGAGCAGCACCCATCTCTCACCCCCATCCATGTCCAAGAACAGGGACTGGCTTGCATTCATGTGTGCATTCCGCATGCAGCTCCACATGTCTCATTGGAACACATGCACCATCCATGTGGTTCACGCATTACTGGTCTCACATGGACTACCATGATGTCCCGGCTCACACACATCCATACATGGCATATGTTACACATACAGGCATTTAGCTGAATACCAGCACACTGGAACATGCCCTGTTTCACACAGCAATGCATGGCCACTTACCGCTCGACTCCAGATGGGCCTGCCTCCTGAGGATCTGGTGGCGAAGCACTGGGCGAATGTGCTCCAGGACCATCATCTGCTGGTTGGTAAGCTGGCCCCGGTGCCCCACTGCATCCTCTGCCTCTAAGAGGCGCCGGGCCTTCCTGAGGTTCCTGGGCTTGTAGTCCTCCCAGCGCTTCTGGACATGTTTCAGGTCTTGGGGTGCCACCCCCTCCGTATTGATGGCACCCACAATGTCCGTCCAGACCCTCCTCCGTCCTTCCTTGTCTGCGTGCGATGGTGTGAAGAGGGCATCATAATGCCCCAGGACATGCTGACATGCTCCACCAGGACACCAACTTCCTTCTCACTGAAGCTGGTGGCCCTCTGCCTCTCTGAGGCAGGCGTGGGTGGGCAACTGGGTCCTGGGGCTGGGCTGTGGATCGATGGTATCCCAGTCGGGAGTCTTCTGTTCCAGCAGGGGTGGACACAGCAACTGGACCCCTGCAGATAGCTGACCTGCAGGCACCAAATAGCAGGGCACGTAGGCAGCAGGCAGGCAGCAGCAGATGGCAGGTGGGAGCGTGCTTGGGGCTCTTGGGGGCAGGAAAATGGCCTTTTGGGCAGGAGCGTGGTCATCCGTGTGTTTTTGTGTGGCCAGCTTGATACGGAGTGATTAGGCACGTGAAAAAAGTGCACATCAGCGTGAAATCCGAGGAAAGGCCCTTTGCGCGTAGGCGCGTCTGTGACATTACGTGCGCAGGCCTTTCCCTCGTGGCGTGTGCATAGTGGTTCAGCGCGTGAAAAAACTGCATGTCCGAATGCGTGTAATCCAAGGAAAGGGCCTACACGCATGAGTGATGCGACAAGCGCGGGCGTTTCCCTCAGCACGGGTTAAAGGTGAGCAGGGCCAGCAGTTCGCTGTATGTGCCTTTCGTGGAGACCGGCGTGTGTGTTGCTACTTCGTGTTGTTTCATGCGCCATCACAACTTCACAGCAGATCAAGGACGTATCTCTTCTTTTGGCGGGGGTATTGGCTACGCGTGTTTTTCATCATCGCGCTAGTCTGACGGTGAGTCGCACAGGCTTTTTTTCCCACTGCAGGTGCCCCTGTGTATTGCCTACCCGTTTTCGAGGTCATAGTAGCCTGCATGTCACACGCGTACGCGTTTTTCGTGTTCCTGGGTGCCACCGCATTCTGCGGGAGGTTAATTCCACGCACATAGGCTGCAGGGGTTGCGTGCACGGTTTTACTGCAGTTTTGGGGTGCCTGAGTATTGAGTGACCCGTCACTACATCACAGGGTCACATACAGCCTTGAAGGTGCAGGGGTGCTGTTAACATCTTGCATCCCACCCCCTTCACCCCAATTGCCCAGGACAATTGTGGTGTACACCTCCCATTGGCACTCCTCCATCTGTGCCGGCACTACTCCATCTGTGCCATGGTTGGGAGGCCACCAAAGGTGAGGGGCACCTCAGCTGGGCATACTCCTCATGGCGGGCATGGTCAGGGATGTGGCCGGGTTGACCAGGGAGTAGGGGGACTCCAGGGTGTCCAGGGTGGACGCAGAGGGGGAAGAGGCAGGGGTGCACCACTTGTGCACAATGTTGTGCCATGTGTCGGTGCAGTCATGCCACCACCCCCTGTGGTTCAGGGAGATGCAGCTTCTGCATCTGGCACTGGCGCCCGTGTGACCCGGAAGTCCGTTTCATCGACTGCCACGGGCCCAAGGGTAGTGGTAGCTGCAGGTGCAGCTGTGGACACCACCACCCAGGCTCAGGGTCTGCCAGCGCAGGCTGCGTTGGCACTTGAAGAGTCCTTGGAAGATTTCCAACAGGGCAGGAGGCAAACCGTAGGTGCACGCAGGGCTGCCCTGACCGAGACATGTGTCCCTGGGGCAGTAATTTCATCTGCTGCCCCAACCAGCCAAGTGTTGGCAAGTGCAGGGGCAGATGCAGCCAACAACACCCCGGTTGTGAGTCTGCCAACCAGGACAGTCGCGGTCAATGACCGTGCCACAGCGGATGTTGCTGCGCAGGGTCCATTAGAGGGCACCCAGCTGCCACTGACACAAGTCAGGCCTTTGGTCGTCCCTCCACCTGCCACTCCCTTGGCTCAATCCACCGGTGCCACTGGCCATACTGATCAGGGCGGCATTTGCCAGCCAGGGTCTGCACCACAATCCAAGAGGAGGAAGGTTGCACCTGCAGCACAGGCTTGGACCCCACACACAGCCATGACCTCCTGCATGTCGAGAAAGAAGCCTTTCCACAACTAGGAACTGGACTTCCTCGTGGACTACGATGCGGGACCACAGCTGTGACATGCTAGTGGGGCCTAATTGTCAGACTATGGCTGCCCACTGTGATACCCACTGGAAGCAAGTTGCAGAACATGTGAGTGCATTCGGCCATGAGGTGCGCACGGCGCAAGAGTGCAAAAAGCAGTGGAATGACCTCAAACGCAGCGCTAAGGCTAAGCGTGCCTCAAATTACAACTTGACTCTGGTGACTGGCAGTGGGCCTGCACCGGAGGAGGAAGAATTCACTCCGCACAAGTCACTCGTTACAGAGTTCATGCCACATGAATCGGTCGAAGGAGTGGGAGAGATGCCAGACTTTGATGCCCAGTCCAGTGAGTGTTGCTGCGTGTTTGTTGAGGACATGTGTGTTTTACTTGTGTGATGTGTTGTGCATGACTGCCACTCCATGTCATGTGTACATGGTTCTGATGTACAAGTAATGCAATGCTTCACTGATGCATGGCTGCTCTGCAGGACGGTGGACATGTGGAGTGGACGGGGACTGTCCGCATCACCACAATTGCACCCTACTCACATGCTGGTCACCAGAATGCCCCTCTGGTCCATTTTCCAGCTCAATGGCCCTTCTGCATGTAGCCTGAGGTGACTTTGCTCTCAGCCCTGGGACTATGTCATAGCATGACTGACGTGCATGTGTCCTCTGCCTGCATGCGGGTACTCCACATAGGCATGCTCCCTTGCCCCTCCACCCCCCTGTGCACCCCAATTTCACCTTTGCACTGGTCTGCTTCAATTTTGCCGTTGAGTACTGGCCTGTTCATGCTTCCTGTGTACATTCTAACTTCCCTCAGCCAATCTGCCAGACATATGCTGTGGGGTACATCCTTTGTACTTGATGCAGGGTGTCTCACTTGGACTGTGCAGAGGTCAGATGCCCCACAGGGACATGAGTGCCCATTCATGCTCCATGTGGATTGCATGCATGCCCCTATGTGTCCTTGACTGGATGATCATTGTAGTACATGTCCAGGGTGACCAACATTGCATGGCATTTCATCAGCCTTCCCATGGCCACTGTGACTCAGTCCTGCATCACAAACATGTTTAGGGTGTGACAGTATGTGTGGGTCACAGGCCTCAGCCTGTTTCATGGCCAATGACTCTGTCCAACTGGTGTAGTGTCTTCTTCACACGTGGGTGTACTCCGGAGGTTTCATCATGTGTGCTGCTTACTGTCCCATCATCATCTGCTGTGTTGTCACTTGACTCACATGATGCAATTGATGCTAGTTAACACTGTCTGTCAATACACAGGTCTATGGTCATCCTTTTGATACCATGCAAGGCATCCCTGCATTTGCACTTGGGGGCAGGGGTGGTTTACTTGTAGCCATGCAACCCATTGCATGCACATTGCACGTGATGGCTGAAGTTGACCTTGCACTGCCTTCACATTTTCTGATACACATCATGAAGAACTTGTACATGTGGATAGTGAGTAACGTACAAATGTGCTGCACTGCATCGACCCACTTCAGAGTGATATAACACCTTTCTACATGCCTAATCACAGAAGCAATGTCAAGTTGACCCAGCATGCATGGCAGGTTCTCTTTTGTGTGTGACATGTCTGTTTCATGTGTTTGGTGTCTGTGTGATGCCTATGTGTGTGTGTGTTGTGTGCTTCTAACATGTGTAGTGACCTTTTTTTCTCTCTACTTTTCAGATGATGACGCAATGGAGCCAGAGGATGGTGTTGTCATGCCAGGCACAGGGTTGTTATCACTACAGTAAACACGAAGCTCCACACTTTAAAAACTGCACCACTCTATACTTTGAGTGAAAAATATATATGTTTAATAGGTTGTCCTTTCCAGATAACACATGTTTCGAAACACAAGTGTCTTCTTCAAATCAGGGCTAGTCTTAGCTGATACAACAATATATCAAGTATTGTTCCAGAATAAATTATGAAATTGTATAATTGGTGAGATAGGAACATTGACAAACAAAAAATGGTAATCATTAAACATCCATAAGCATATTAAAAACAATGTTTTTTTCTTTGACGTCAGCAATTGCCAAAGTATAGTTTCAAGTCACAGAGAACCAGGGAGGGGTGAAGGAGGTGGAGGTTTAAGGGATAAGAGAGAAAAAGAGAAATAAGGCAATAAGTGAACAAAGACAAACAAATCCAGTTAGTACAATTTATACTGGCGTATCATCTCGTGCAATATAACTTTCAATTGTTAACCATAATTATTTTTAATGTGGTAGTGGGAACCTTACCTATCTTCCGTATCTGGATTTCCAATTCAAAAAGGCCACAAAATGGCACGGGATAAATCCCCCTATGTAAAGTCAGAGCACAAGTCATGGGTGAAATGCCAGTAATCGCACTGTGCGAGCTGCCATATAGTAATCAGGCAGCCAGCATATAGTGCCATTTCAAAACTTCACCTTCCAGAAATAAATGAAGTATAGATAATGAGGTAAAAAGACTACTGTATTTATATTCTTATATCACTTGGACCATGCGTTTGTTGCCACTTAATATACGTATAAACCGGATTTTAAACAATCTGTGGATTTCCCTGTATGTATGATCATTTATATCCCGTAGGTGTGTGCATGATATTTGTCCTCATGGTTATGATGTCTCTAAGCATCCGCATTTAATGAGCACACCCACACAGCACCCACGCAGCCACAGCTGCGGCACCAAAAGGTACCCCGGGTGCGTTCGCACAAACGACACCTGGATGCACCCCCATCCACGATCCTGTTATTTCAAATAAGGGTATGGCCACAAATTCTTTCGGTTCCTATATGTAACGCTGGTCAGGCTTACCTCTGTGTCAAGCAAAGTCTCCTGCTGTCTGGTCCTTGCACCGGCCATTCAGCCTGGTATATACATAAGTTGCTGTGGCAACCCGAGTCCTTCTTTTGTTTTAGTCAAAGAGGCACACATGGAGGCCCTGAGGGAGGAGTATGCTTCCCTCAGATCCAATCTAGGTGTTCTTCTGATGTCCCAGAGGGAGTGGTCAGAGGAGAGGTTTGCGCAGCTTGAGCGTACCATCTCAGCTGAGCTACATGCTTGCCGGGAGGTGCATCAGTTGTCCAGCCAGGCCTTTCAGGAGGAACTCTGTGTTACACGTGTTACCTTGCAAGAGGAAGCACGCATATCACGTGAGGTTCTGCATGCAGATCTATGTGTCATTGCCGCACAGAACCAGACTCACCCGTCTGGCAGAGTTGCTGCCAATGAGGGGCAAGCTGCGGCTAGGCATGGTCAGGCCCCTGTGCCACGTCCTCCTTTCCAGGAAGAGCCAGACTCGGACGATAAGGTATCTCCCACATAGGTCGGGCTGTGCAGGCGTTGAGCCCATGGAGGTTTTTTTTTTCTTCAACATCATCGCATGTGGGTGTTGAGCAGCACCATGTACCTCTCCCCTCCTGGGTGCCTCCCCACCCCCAGGTCGTATGTGGCCATTTTTGATTTTTCTTTTAGTTTAGTTAGTTAAGTTTCTATTTGACAGTTAGTTTAATTAGGTAATGTAGGTTTTTGATAGTTAGTGTAATTAGTTAATATAGTTTAAAATTGCTTGTCTGTTGTGCTTTCATGTGACAGTGTCGTGCTTTGTGGCTTTTGAAAACATCCATTGTCTGTTCCAGCTGGTCCCTTCAAGCTTGTCTCGTGTATGTGTTTGCAGCTTGGTGTCCTGACTCTCATATGCCACTCCTGCTTCCCTTATCCAATGGCTTGCAAGGATGGTTCGTTGTTATAGCCTACTACACAAGGGCTTTGGACTTTCATATCTGTGGCATGTCTGCTGCTGTACTTCTTGTGTTGACATCCCTAGTGGGGATGATAGGGGTGATTTTGACCACAGTTCTTCCTTTGCTAGATGGGTGGTTTCATGATTCATGTGTGCATTAATTGCTATACATTGTGTAGTGTGTTTCTTATCTTTGCTGTACATGTGCTTCATGCAATTCATGATGTATACAGTGCCTGACACACTTTGGTTGGGAAACTTGCACTGATGGAGCGATTTCTGATGTACATCTCTGACATGGTCCACTCATGACATGCCTGAGGAGACACACACAGGGAAATTTCATGCATTAATCATGTGTTTTCTGCCCTTCCTGAAGGGGGATGAGCCTCCAGACCACCTTTCCCAGCAGACATGGCCCATTGGATGTCTGGAAGCTGGCCATGTTCGGTGGTGCAGACATGCACATGTGTGTGCAGGCAGAGCCACAGGGATTGCGCTCATACATCTTACAGAAGCTGATGTGTTTCAAGGAACTCCAGGCAAGGTGAGCAGCACAAGGGTTCCACACCGCAGCCAACCGTCCACCAGGACAGTTGCACAGTACAGCTAAAATGCGTTGGTGGAGTAATGATTAGTTGATGGGAAAGTTGTCAGGGGCACATACAGGGGCAGTGGCAGATATCCTCCGGTCCAACATGGTCCATTGAGGCAGTTGTATTAGCCATGTAGCGTTCCAAGACAGGGAGAGAAGCTGCTCACAGGGACAGACAGCGAGGGAAAGACTCGTGTGTAGTGCATTTCATTTACAGGTTTGAATTGCCACATGCACTACCTACTTTATTTAGGTTATGCTGGAACACGACTTGTACTGAAGTCGTACCTTGCGAAATGCGTCTGGATGCTTACCCAGGGAACATTGGATGTTGTGTGAATCTTGACACATTGGTCTTACATTTGCCACGCACCCACTGGCGCATTACTTACTGCATTGACTGTGTATGAACCATCACAGGGGGAATCTTACGTATGAGTATGAAGCACCAAACCAGATAGTTTGTAGAGTATCTTGTTACTTTGGAGCATGCATGGTGGTGTGTGTTATGGGCACGCACAGATGAGTGACTCTGGCTCTCTTTGCAGCATTGAACTGCTCATATTACCGGAGCCGAGAGTGCGCAGGCAGGAGGCCAGCACTCACCCCAGAGATAAGTTTCTCTTTGACTTCAAATGAGTAATTTGGTACTATGTGCATGATGTACACGTTTGGTCTGATTGTGTATGTGTTAATGTGATTATTATGTTTTTGTGCATTCCCTACTTTCCCTTGTCAATCCTACTCCCCTCTCCAGCCCCTCATTCCGGTTATCCAGTATACCAATGCCTGTCCCGACTGCATATCCCTGACACTCCTTCCCCACCAGGGTCTCAGAGGCCTGTGTGAGTTTGACCTTGCAGGGACCCAGACCAGGGTGGGGGTGGTTGGTTCATGCCACTCCTGCGCCTGTACACGGGAGCTGTGACTGTACACTTCAGTTTGTGGTGCATCATTCGATATTATGTACCACACATGGTACAAATCCTGTTGTTACATTGTTTTACTGTGCTACCTTGGTTGTTCCATCATTGTTCTAGTACTTGGGCTTTGTGACATACTGCTACTTCAAGTCATCTACTGGAGGCTCTTCTGGTTTGTTTTGCTGCCTGTGTTAGGGAGAATTCTCTGTTTAGGCTGAATTTCCTAACCTAGTGAGTCCCCCAGCAGCTTTGCTGGATTTCGGGAGTTTGTTTTTTTTCCATCCTGGCAAGAGTGAGACTCTTTTTCTCCCACTCTTGGACATGTATGTGTGTAATTTCTTTGAAATGTCAATGTGTTCAATGGGCTATGGGGTCTTTTACTCCATAGGGTCTCATATGTTTTTCTATGTGTGTTACACCGCACCCTACGTGCCGTAACACGGGGGTGTCCTAGCGGATCCCCCACCATAGACTCCATACCCGGGGACTGACTACTGTCTCCTCGGGCATGTAAAGTCACCATTGGCTTTACTAGACCTAAATTTACTAACAGAACTAGTACAAACCATCTTATTGTGGACGTACTAGTAGGGGTAATTCAATTACGCCTGGATATGTTACTCGAGGGGGCACTGTCCCGCCCCCCCTCGTCGAGTTTTGGCTGGTGGCAGTGGAAACTACTTGTTATGTTCGTCCCCGAACATAACCCTATGGGATTTGTTCCATTGTTGGAGATTGATACTTTTTCTCGTTAATCTCTAACCTGCCACCGATCTACTTATCTTAAATAGGTTTATCGGATGGTATTTTCTGCCAGAACTCGGTTTGTAAAATGGCATCTGTGTTCGTCTCTGTGACTCCTAAACCAAAGGTCGAGCCCTTTGTTCCACTTTTGGCGGGCTCTGTACGGAGACCCTCCAAAGTGGTGCCATTCTGTCTGGGTTACCACAGGGGTGTGGGAGGGGGTTTAGGCACCCTGGACCGAGTTGCCTTGCCAACTCCGGTCGCACTCTGGAGTGATTGGCCCAAGTGGTGAGCCTTCCCGCTCACCACTTAGCATGTGTTGATTGACAGCTAGGCTGAATGAATGGGGGTTTTCTGTATAAAAGCAGGGCTTTTGGGAGTGGATCTTCAGAAGTCGCCACAGGACCTAAGAATCCGACGAGGGTAACGCTGAGCCGACCTGCACGACGACACCTCCGGTGGAGCCCTGCGGAACTGACTCACCACTTCCCGACGACAGAGGAGATCTCCCTGCCGGAGAGTCTCTTCCCCTGACTGGTGCGAACAACCAGTCCCCTTTGCTTTTTATTCGCCTCAGGACGAATTGCCCGTGCAGCGCACCTCGGCAACCGGATAGCCACTACCCCTGAACCGCGACAAAAAGGTGGTGCCTTGTGACGGAGCACTCCGCGGCTGGTCTCTTCCCTGGTGGTGCACCGGACTTCATTTTCTTCGACGACGAGATCATCTCTACTCTTGGCAAAGACCCGACGTGCACCCACCACCAGGAACAACTGCCCCCACCGGAGCTGCCCTCCACAACAAGGTACCGTGTCCGCCTGGCTTCCCTTTCGATCGGTTCGAGTGAGGTGTCTTAATCCTCTCCGTTCCGTTGGGTCGCCTCCAAGCTTTTCTCATTCTTTGTTCTGAACTGGTTCAATCTACCAATAACAATTTGCTATAAAGACTTGAATGCATCTCCACTAGAGACTTTTTGGGACATCGAGCCTTTCCTCTCTCCGAGTGGGCCTGGCCCCTGAACTTTACGATCTATTGTGATTCTTGCCTTCCTGCCTTGCATTTTATCCGCTAGGATTGAACTGTGTTGATTTCATAACCTGCCTATCTTTTTCCCTCCCATCCTAACTAATATTCGAGTGTCATCTGGGTTGAGGTATACACCTCTGTCTGAAAATAAGTGGTACCGGTAGAACCTAGAGTTGTCGATATTGCTAGGGGGATTGATCGTTTCTACTTCGTAGAGTAATAGTGTTTGATTTGTTTGCCGTGATTTGCCTTAGTGTTTTCCATAGATGTTTCATTATAAATAAATACCGTAATATCTTAAGCCTCGTTGCGTGTTTGCTTGTCTTGCTGTGAAGAATTGCCCTATTTTGTATACTCCACATACTGCTCAACTCTTCTTGAGGGAAGTCTGACTGCTCAGCCACAGCTACCAAGTGAATCGGTGTTGTACAGACTGCTACCAAGTGGGTTCACCGCCAAACGCCTGTAGTCCTAAATCTTTTGCAGTGGTCCCAGAGGGAACTGCACAGGTTTCCGCCTAACAGCCTGCAGTCTTTTTGCTTGGCTTCTGTGTTGGCATGCTTTGAGTTCTCTTTGATTTGATGTTTTTGCAAGTCAAGGTGGCCTCTGACGGTGCTGGACACTTTTTACACGCAAGGTGGAACATGGAGACAAAGAGGAAGGGTGATCCTGCGGCCAGGTGAACTTCAAGGATCAAGGCTACATACCCCATGCGCAGTTGTTCAGTGGGTCATGGTGATATGTGAGGGAGGGGGTATTTTGTTGTTGGACAGTTGCCTTGCCCCACAGTGTGATGGGCACCCTGACATTGTAATTGTGGTATCCTATGTACATGATGTATTCTGCTGATCAATGGCTGTTCATGTGTTGTGTTTACCTTTCAGGTGTGAGGGTATAGTTGTGTTTTGACATGCTGGGGTGTACACATGGGCAATGGTCACATGTGATGAGGACACTGATGGTCACTTGATTGCACATGTATGTGTTGAGTGCATGTCCCTACTGACACACACACTCGCACTATGATCCACAACATGTACAACCACCCTTCCATGTCCACATGTGCACACAGTTAGCCTTCTGGGGACCACTGTGTCCCTGCAACACATGATCTATGACCATTTGTGGATCCTGTACATGCGTGATTTGTTTTTTTATTTAGTTTGTCATTTTCATGTGATGCTCAGGGTGTGCATCACACACAATGACTGGTCACTATGCTGTGTGCTGAGCAGTGTGTTGCAGGAGATGGACACAGCACACGTATTATGCAGTGTTTATTTTGCTGTGCACAATGTGCATGTGAACAGGCATTCATTGTTATGTTCAAGCTACAACTGATGTTATGCATTTGGGTATGACTTGCTTTGTGTGGGAGGTTGTTGGTCAGTCATTTCATCTGATTCCATGTCAGGCATCATTGTCTGATGCCACTTTGCATTTTTCACATGTCAATGTGTACATTATTGTTATTGTGTTGGTGTTTTGCTATTGCTTGCCATGTCATGTTGTGGTTTTGGTGGCTTTGTGTGACATACCAGTGATTGTCATGGCCTGTTTTGCAGGTCTGTGTGATACACACCTTGCATGTGTACCTTTTGGTCACACAGAATTGGTTAGGTTTGAGTAGCTAGGGATGCACACAATGTGGCACTTCCATGGCAACATTCTCAGGGTGGTAAGGTTGTGACAGTTGACTGTCTCTTTGTCATGATCGATTGTCACCTGGTATTTGCCAGGCCTGTGTGCACTCCGCAGGGGTGGGAGTTTAGGTGAAAAATGTGGCCACAAGCTGGGTCCGTGCTGCCTCGCCACTTGCCCTATCCCCTCCCATGGGCAGCGCCTGTGCCTGTGGTTGGGGTTGTGGGGGCACCACCATGTCCACCTGTACGCCCTGCCGTGTTGCAACATTGTGCAGGACACATGCTGCCACAATGATCCTGCACACTACTGCGGGTGCATAGAGTAGCTGGCTGCCAGAGCGGTCAAGGGAGCGGAAGCGTGACTTGAGCACTCCGAATGTGCGCTCCACTATGGCCTTGATTGCAATATGGGCAGCGTTGTATTTTAGCTGGGGTGGTGTGGTGGGGTTCCGGATTGGCACCATCATGTGGTTGCTCAGAGGGTAGGCACTGTCCCCTTGAGAGGTCATAATGGTTGTGATCATTGGGGTGTGTGTATTTGTCTGTGTGTGACATGCATGCATGTGCACGGTCATTTTTACTCACCTAGGAGACTGTGTCGCCATACTGCCCAGCTTCCAGGGCCCGGCTCAGGGCAGACATTCTGTATTTGAAACTGTCATGGGTGGAGCCAGGGTAGTTTGCATAGACAGAGGTGATGATTCCCTTGGCATCGCATACCACCTGCACGTTGATGGAATGCCAGTGCTTGTGGTTTCGGGAGATGTGCTGAGTGGCCCTAGGTGGACATAGGGCCAATTGGGTGCAATTTATGGCACCAAGCACTTTGGGGAAGTGTGCCACCCTGTAAAAGTCCTGGATGACGGCCTGCCTTTCTGTGGGTGTTCTGGGCATGTGTATGTGCCTGCAGACTGAGGGGCGCGCAGTCATGATTGCCAACACCTGGTGTAGGCAGCGTGACTGCGTGGCCTGTGAGACCCCCACCACTATGGCAGTAGTCCGCTGAAATGACCAAGTGGCCAAAAAATGCAGGACATTGAGCACCTTTGCCAAGGGGCTCAATGCTTGGGAGCAGTGGGTGGGGGATGTAAGGTCATCTTCCCACTCCCTGACCAGGTCTAGGATGATACAAGGTGGAAACCTATACCTGCTGTAGACCTGGTCTTCAGGCATCCCAAAAAGGCTTGTCCGGGGGGAAAAAATGCAGGCCCTGGCTATTCTCCTCCTCATGCGGTGTCCCACGATCAGTGCTGCGACAAATGGGGCATTCATCGTAGTGGTATGTACGTGTTTGTTGTTTGTGCGCGCTTTTATACTGTGCGCGGGGACGCTTACGCCTGCCTTCCTGTGCCGGACGTGTTGACACCTGTGTGCATCTTTTAGCATGCGCTTGTTTCCCGTATTCAAATCCATGAATACGATTTGTTCGCGTGCGTGTGGGCGTTCCGTGCATTTCCCTGCAGTACTTCCCCAGTTACGCCTTCTTTTTCACGCGTTGTTCCCCATTCCGTGCGTTACGCCCTGTGTCCCGCCGCCTTTTTGGTATGTGCGTGGACGTTGTGCACTTTCCCTGAGCGCGTCGCGCACAGCGTTTGGGATGTTGCAATGACGTGTGCGCCCGTGTGCGTCACGCACGGGTGTGGCGCACATCCTGAGAAAAACACGCGCAGGGACTTACATGAATCGCACGCCTGCGCGTGCGATTCCTTTTTCATGCTTGCGCCTGCTTGCGCCAGCTTGCGCCACTCTATTCGGCGCACATTTGTTCCATGAATCGGCCCCTAAATCATTTTCCTCTGTCATGACTTAATGAGACGTATCTTATAATCACCTGGATGTAATTTCCTACGTACCTGAACCTGATAGGTTGGCCATAGATCAAAGCGGGCCCTTAAATACCCTGCTCTTAATTTGGCTGAGGGAAATTTTAATAAATATGGTTCAGGGCATTTCATCAATTTTGGCCAAAAACGAAATTTACAAGGTTGACAGTAGGTTTTACATTTGTCAATGGTGTTCAACCAGTCAAGGTTATAAAATAGTTTTTTGGACCTTGCCGGGTTTTCTATGAGATTGAGGATGGATATATTTGCTGATGCTAGGGCTTCTAGACAAAAATTTGTCCATGAGTTTGTAAAGTTCTTCTCTGCTGTCAGCATGTATTCAGCAATTACCTTTAATAGGTAGGTGTTATGGTTTGCCATAAGGCATTTGCGGAATAACATGCAACATCGCCAGGTGTAGATTGCGTACAGGGAGGTTAAGTCCAGTTCATACAGCAACCACGTACGCGGCACGCACTGAGGGAGAGATAATACAGACCTCCAGTACTTTCCTTCAAATCTTCCAAGGAATTGCATATTGCAATTCAATAGAGTTTCTGCCCCGTATAATATCGCTGGTATGGCTTTCGTAGACCAGTAAGTTAGGGCAGGTTGAATGGTGAATTTACCGAATTTAAACAAGATGATTTTGGATTGCGAGATTGCAGTGTTTAATTTGGCATCCATTCGTTCTATTTGACTGTTAGGTTTAACTTCACCACTAAATTCAATTCCCAGATAAGTGTAATTTTTTACTATTGTAATAGGGGAATTGTTGATCGACCATGTCAGGTTATATTTGTGTAGCCGCTTTGCCTTATATACAACAATCTGAGTTTTGTTTAAATTAACTACTAGCTCATTCGCGGTAAGATATCTGTTAAATGCATCGATTAAGTTCTGCAGACCCACTGGGGTCTTAGAAATGAGTACAATATCATCTGCATAGTTTAGATTAGTAATTTTATGTCCTTTCAAAGACGGCGCATCGGAAAAGGTCTGTTGCAGAATTGGAGTTAAATCGTGAATAAAATAATTAAAGATTGCCGCGGCTAGCAAACAGCCTTGTTTTAACCCACGGTCTGTGTTGATTGGGGCAGATAAAAGCCCGTCTAAGGTGAGTCTGACCCGGATCGTGGTTGCTGTGTGAAACGCGTGAATGATATCATGCAGGGACGGTGGACATTTGTCCCTTGCAAGTTTTGCCATCAACAGGGTTCGTGAAACCGAGTCGAAAGCTGCATGCAAGTCAATGAAGGCGAAATAGATGGCTTGATTCTGCTCCTGACAATGGGCTTTGAGTGCATTTAAGATCAACAGGTTCGCACAAGTGCCCAGCCCGGCAACAAATCCTGTTTGGTGAGGGTCACGTTTAGCACTGGAATCGGTCCAGTGATTAAATTCAGATAACACCAATTTTGCAAAGAGTTTCCCCGGGGCATCTAAGAGGGCTATTGGCCGGTAGTTGCATGGATTAGAGCGGTCACCTTTCTTGTAAATTGGTACAATAACAGAGCACAACCAAGAACTTGGTAGGGCATGGTGAATCAACACTTCACTAAAAATGGCATGAAGGTTTTTGGCCCATAGCTCAGGATTTTCCTTCAAAATGATATTATGGAGGCCATCTGGCCCAGCGGCTCTAGATGAGTTTAGATTTACAATCAAATCTTTAAGTAAAGATTGGGAGCACCTTATGTTCCACTGCGATTTGGATTGGATCTTATAGACATGTTGTCGATATTCTGGTGTGTGATATGTTAGTTGATGCTTCTTGTCATAATGGTTCCTTATATAATAGTAGTCTTCTTGTTTGTTTCGGCACTCTTACTGCCTGCTGCTCGATCCCGCCCCCAACCGCAGCGATTGGCTGTGTGCTGAGTTAGCCACTACAAACTATCGGCGCACGCGCACAGCGCGCGCGCACACGGGCGAGTACCGGCTGAGTACCGCTTTACCCGCTTTGCCGCGGTTGACGCGGTTTGCGATACCCTCAGTCAGTGGCATCTGAGTAAGTGTTGTTTGTCCTTATCCACACCTTTAACATCTTAACATCGCGCCCACTGAACATGTGTACGTTAGCCTACTCTTTAAAGACGGGCATGCCTCCAGCACTAACTAATGGCAATGGCGCTATTCTCAACTTACATACGTCGCATAAAACTTTGCTTTCTCATAAATCAATTACATTGACCCCAGTGGGGAGCTCTGTAAAAGGAGCTGAGGCCCTCCGGTTTAAACCACCTTTTTTATCTACACCAAAATTCACTGCCCAGATCCTCGTACAGCCTTTTCAGGCTAAAAATATAGGCTTCTGTGGTAGTTCTATTGGTAAACATTCAGCCCTGAAAACACTTGCTGTTTCTCTACCGTGTGGTGAAATATCGGATCATACAATGCTGAACTCACCAAGTCAAAAGATCCCCCACGCGGAACCCATATCACCAACACCAATAACATCCCTGGTCCACACTCCAGTGGTTAGTCAGGATGTTCCGACACAAACTACGCAATGCGAGTCGCCAATCTCAATACAAAATTCGTCAAATTTATTTTCTTGCTCACATGCTGACCAGCCCTCCATTGCGGATTCCATATCATCTATTTCCTACGCTCTTCCCACACCACGTCGACCAACGATTAATCCCATGCATGATGTCCCTGGATCTCAACCAGCCTTGGTTGAATTGACCTTGTCTGCAATAAACACTACGTTGTTGGCTATGTTTAAATTCTTTGAGGTCCTTGATGCCAAAATATCCAAACAAGACTCAAAGTTAGATGACCTACTCACATGGACACAAAAAGTAAAACTAACTGTTATCACACCTACTCCGCGAAACACAGACTCTTCATGCGTTGAAATACAGAATATGACACCATCTTCGCCTGTACACCTAACAAGTCCTACTCATCTCCCTACTGTGCCAGTTGTTCCCCATATAATAACACCAGTGTCGCCACCGCATTCAGCGTCTCATGCTAATCTAAAAAACACCTCTTGGGTTAGTCTGCAGGATTCCTTGATCCCTGATGTGGTGGCGGCCCCGGCCAAAACAAATCTGCCTTCTGTCAACTCGGCCCCCCTTGGCACACCCGCTCTAGTCCAAAGACTTAGTCCAAAAACTAAGACAGTGAAACCACGCTTTCAAACTAAAACGAAACACAAAATCTTACCGGCCGTTCGTATGACCAAAGCATCTTTAAATGCTTTTTTTAAGAACATAACCATACCAACACCGGAGGGGGTTGGTATCTCACATCGTTCCACTGGACTCCCACTAAAAAACTCTGTGACATCCACTGCTGAACTCCAAACCCCGTCCGTGGCCGCCTATGAACCACTGGACGAACTGGTGGATGCCTTGGGCTCTGTCCCTCAGGCCTCCCGTCTTGCGTCAGCAACTCCTGCTGTTTCACTTTCCTCGAGTGCCCCTGAGTCATCTGCTCCGAGTTCTGTGCCCCATGAATGCCAAAGATCTTTGTTGTTGAGAGAAATGCGCAAGGCCCTTGACTCCTATATGGATGAACGTAGCTGGGCCCCTTCTCAGCCATTATCAAACCTGACCCAAGGTAAACCATCTAAGTCAGTAACCTGGTCCTCCCCGGTGGCCCTTCAGACGAAACCCCCCAATTCAAAGCTGCATACTGAATCACAGCGCACACAATGCCCTATAGGTGTGATGATTGCGCCACCGCGTGATGAGGTGACTCGTACGCCTACTTCATTTGACGGCAATGGAGTGCGTCACACCAATACCACTCACTCTCGAAAATCAGGCCCGACATCACCTAACTGTCACACACTGATTTTGAAATGCCGAGAAGGATCTTACCCGTCATATAACCTGAACAGACAAAGTGTTCTTAACATCTTTAGTGACGTTTATGAATTGGAAGACCTGACATCTCAAGACATAGCACAAGTTGAATACCTGAACGAGGTCTCTACAGACATCGTGAGACTCTGGATCCCTTCTGGCATTGTCTTGAATACGATATGGCTCGCCAAACGGTCCTTATTTGAAATGGGTTTTCTCTTGGCCCAAGACCCGGCTCGTTTGAAAGAATGCTCAAAATTGACAACTAAACAGCACCCACAAATTTATGGTAGTGTTCGTGAAGACACCCATGCACACTACAATTAACCACTAACAGACTCCTTAACCCAGGTGACTAAAATAGCCTCCTGGAACACTTGTGGCCATAGTCACTTGCAAACTTCTGTCCAAACGTTATCTGACTATGCGATTATTGCTCTCCAAGAGACATGGTACTTAGTCCCCCCGACTTGGGACAGTTTCAATGTTTGTTTATTACCAGCAAAGATGGGTTCACGTGGTCGCCCTTCATCGGGCCTAGTGGTGGCAGTTAATCAAAAACTGGGCTACAAAATAGAGCCTTGGATGCATGTTAACATCTTCATCCAATTAGTTAAAATTACCCATAACAGCTACACCATAGCCCTTATTAACATTTATCGTAATCCAGCAGGCTTACCAGATACAGTCCTATTTGAAGGGCTATCAGCGATTTTTGACGCAATCGCAACCGCAAAGAACATTACCCACACTCTAATCATGGGCGATTTAAATATGGACTGTTTTTCGTCCCAAAGTCAGAGGAATTCTAAGGCCATATCCACTTGGTCCCATCTCATGCTGAATCATAACATGCGTGTCTTGAATGGATCAGTTGATCGTGACATCCCGCCCCAACCGACTTGGCGGCGAGGCACAAGACAAAGTACGATTGACTACATGTTTGTTGACCATGTTATGTATAGTAATGTTATTTGTTTCGAAATAATGCCATATCCTGCAAGTGACCACCACCTTCTGTCATTAAAACTGAGCAGTTTCGGTGAACAACCAAAAAACCAATGGTTATCACAAAATCTAACCATTAACAATGCAAAAAACCGTTTGAAATGGTCTAAGCAGTCTCTAATGCAATTTTCAAATGCAATTTGCGGTATTGATCATCGACAGCAGTTGATTGAATACACTGAATTCTTAAAACCTTTTCGTAACACCATAGTGGTCAATCCAAATACATGGAAACACAAACACCAGTTTGACCAAGCACTTAAAGAACGCAAGGCCGAATTTCGTAAAGAGAAAAGACTCATTTTGAGAGCAAATCTCCCTAATAGTCACACCATAGTTAGAACCATCAGGTGTAGGTATCAGAACTGGCTCCGGGCTTGGCGCGCGCATTTATATCAAAATGACAGCGAAACAATGTTCAGATCGATTCTTTTGAAGAATTCGGCCGAAACATGGCGCCTTCTTAACACAAATCTCAATCTAACACAAGCATATGCTCAAACTGGTGCAGTATCGGAGGGGGCATGGATAGCACATTTCACTGGCTTATACCTTGACCCAGAATATCGACAACATGTCTATAAGATCCAATCCAAATCGCAGTGGAACATAAGGTGCTCCCAATCTTTACTTAAAGATTTGATTGTAAATCTAAACTCATCTAGAGCCGCTGGGCCAGATGGCCTCCATAATATCATTTTGAAGGAAAATCCTGAGCTATGGGCCAAAAACCTTCATGCCATTTTTAGTGAAGTGTTGATTCACCATGCCCTACCAAGTTCTTGGTTGTGCTCTGTTATTGTACCAATTTACAAGAAAGGTGACCGCTCTAATCCATGCAACTACCGGCCAATAGCCCTCTTAGATGCCCCGGGGAAACTCTTTGCAAAATTGGTGTTATCTGAATTTAATCACTGGACCGATTCCAGTGCTAAACGTGACCCTCACCAAACAGGATTTGTGGCCGGGCTGGGCACTTGTGCGAACCTGTTGATCTTAAATGCACTCAAAGCCCATTGTCAGGAGCAGAATCAAGCCATCTATTTCGCCTTCATTGACTTGCATGCAGCTTTCGACTCGGTTTCACGAACCCTGTTGATGGCAAAACTTGCAAGGGACAAATGTCCACCGTCCCTGCATGATATCATTCACGCGTTTCACACAGCAACCACGATCCGGGTCAGACTCACCTTAGACGGGCTTTTATCTGCCCCAATCAACACAGACCGTGGGTTAAAACAAGGCTGTTTGCTAGCCGCGGCAATCTTTAATTATTTTATCCACGATTTAACTCCAATTCTGCAACAGACCTTTTCCGATGCGCCGTCTTTGAAAGGACATAAAATTACTAATCTAAACTATGCAGATGATATTGTACTCATTTCTAAGACCCCAGTGGGTCTGCAGAACTTAATCGATGCATTTAACAGATATCTTACCGCGAATGAGCTAGTAGTTAATTTAAACAAAACTCAGATTGTTGTATATAAGGCAAAGCGGCTACACAAATATAACCTGACATGGTCGATCAACAATTCCCCTATTACAATAGTAAAAAATTACACTTATCTGGGAATTGAATTTAGTGGTGAAGTTAAACCTAACAGTCAAATAGAACGAATGGATGCCAAATTAAACACTGCAATCTCGCAATCCAAAATCATCTTGTTTAAATTCGGTAAATTCACCATTCAACCTGCCCTAACTTACTGGTCTACGCAAGCCATACCAGCGATATTATACGGGGCAGAAACTCTATTGAATTGCAATATGCAATTCCTTGGAAGATTTGAAGGAAAGTACTGGAGGTCTGTATTATCTCTCCCTCAGTGCGTGCCGCGTACGTGGTTGCTGTATGAACTGGGCTTAACCTCCCTGTACGCAATCTACACCTGGCGATGTTGCATGTTATTCCGCAAATGCCTTATGGCAAACCATAACACCTACCTATTAAAGGTAATTGCTGAATACATGCTGACAGCAGAGAAGAACTTTACAAACTCATGGACTAATTTTTGTCTAGAAGCCCTAGCATCAGCAAATATATCCATCCTCAATCTCATAGAAAACCCGGCAAGGTCCAAAAAACTATTTTATAACCTTGACTGGTTGAACACCATTGACAAATGTAAAACCTACTGTCAACCTTGTAAATTTCGTTTTTGGCCAAAATTGATGAAATGCCCTGAACCATATTTATTAAAATTTCCCTCAGCCAAATTAAGAGCAGGGTATTTAAGGGCCCGCTTTGATCTATGGCCAACCTATCAGGTTCAGGTACGTAGGAAATTAAGATCTGCCACGTTAATTGCTTGTCGTTTTTGCATGCAAAGTAATACTATTGAATCCCTTGAACACTTAGTCTGTCATTGCCCACAGTTAGCCGTCTTGAGATCAAAGCATTTCAAGCACCTGCTGTCGCCTATGGCAGCAGTAGCTCAGGAGTTGCGGTGGTCATTTTTGCTCTGTGCTGATCGATACCCCTTACAGATTGCATTAACGAATTTTGTTCTAGCGTTAAATCTGGAGTCCGTCAATCATTCATAGATGGCCGCTATGGTTTATCTTGTTGCTTCATTTCTAATTTCCCTGCTTTCTGTTCTCTGCCTTATTCTTTCTGACCATAATGTATCTGGTTCTCTATATATATATTGTTTTAAATATTGTAAATATTGTAAGTTTTAACCAAATTGTTTTAACCTAATTGTCTAAGTTCACTGTTATGATTTTTCTTTTCTCTTTTTTTTTTTTTTTCTTTTTCTTGTTTGATGATTGTACTAAATATTACTTGTATATTGAAAAAGTTGTTTTATTACAGCTGAATCAATTAATAATAAAAAAAAAAAAATAGTAGTCTTCTATCCAGTGGCTAGCCCTAAAAAAAACGAAAGGACTATTGTAGATTCAAATAAGTTCTAAATCACAAGTTAAAAAGTCTAAAATATCTGGTTTGCCTCTTAGAAAATCCAGGTATCAATAATTACCTGATACTGTAATGGTCACGTAGATGTATCTCTTAAATTAAACATTGTCAGAATGAGGCTTCACATTGAATGAGTGAGTGGTAAACCTTGAAGTCACATAATAATAATTAAATTCTTCAGTGATTTGTCTCTATATTAGTGGCTCCAACTGATGTATGGTAAGGCCTGCCAATGGATAATTATTCTGATATTTGACTTGTATAGGTGCAAGCAAAGTGCACAGTGGGCCTCATTACGGGTTTGGCGGTACCCATGGCGCTATTGGCGCCATGGTTGCCTCCAAAACCGGATCTGGGTTCCCTGAATGGGGAATTACCGGGCCATTCCGAGTTCGGAGGGCCCGGTAATTCCTCCCTCTGGGAACCCGGGCCCGGACCTTCCCCATTCCCATTTTACCCCCATAGGGCTCAATGGGAATGGGAGCGGGAGCTAACAACGGGCCGATTACGACCGACCCGTTGATTGCTCCCTGTTCCCCTCGCGGGACCCGGTAATGATGCCTGGTTTTACCAGGCGTCCTTATCGGGTCACGCTAGGGGACCTCGTAATCTTGCGGAATGGGTTTAATGGGTCCACCTCCATTAGCGGAGCCTGTTAACCCATTTCGCAATTCTTGTAATGAGGCCCAGTGTCTTTACTATTCGGTGCACATAGATTTATGTATGCTGAATATAGATGTTACAATTTTAACTTCAGGGTTTGTGATTTGTAATGCTACAAATTAGGTTTACATTTTACTTAAAAAACAGAGTTAATTAAATTATATTTCCTATTCTGAGTGGGCCATAATGGATTTCGGAAATTCAGACAAGGGTGATGTAGTGCAAAATAAACATATCTTTTAACACTAAATTGCTACAGAGACATCTAGATGACATACAGGTCAAAATTAAGTAAGTAAGCAGCCAATTATATAAGCAAAACAGACACCCTCATAAACAGCTAAAGCTGAAAAGTGTAATAGACCCTGAAATTTAAAAGCATTCCATAAGTGCATATGGCTTTTCAAAGCAAGCCATAAAGTGACAGAAGCCCCTTTTTTAATAGGAGACATGAGAACCAGGAAATAAGGAATGTTTTCAGAAAAACTGAAACTTAATTTCTGATTGCCGTGAGGATGGTAAAGCTTTAAAATGATGAGAAATCTGTTTAAAATGCAGAATCGCATAGCATACCATATCACCCCGTCACAATTCCCTATTATAAACAAGAGCATATCTACAGTAGTGAGGCCGTATGCCACATCCATACATATGAAACATATTTGCATTAAATGAAGTTTTGAAATTAAAACATGAAAATCACCACTTTCAACTGTACATGCTAGAGAGAGGAGTCACAGTGGTACACAATGTACCCGATGACAAACCATTGAAAATATGATTTCATTATCTGTGGGAAACAAATACCCTATTTTTATAAATGTATGGAATTATTCAATCTAAAAGCTGTAGGTATGTGATGTCTGATGCTAGAAGGTGTATTGATGGGGGTTTTAAGCCAAAATTATAGATAGGCACTCATGGATCTAGCCATGTAAAAGAGCCCATAAGGCAGAGATGAGTGTATGATTTCTCATGGGTCTAAACAGCTATCAAATACATTGAACAGTAGGAACACGTTTTCCTCACCTTTCTCTCATGGATAGAGTTTGTTTGGTATGTATGCACAAGCACATTGGCAAAATTGATGTTTTGGGTCAAAAAGAAAAGCAAGAGAGCCCAAGCAATAGAACAGCATCAGCTTTGGTTTTTCAAACCGATGGATTGAGGGGTCAATGTAATGGTTCCTCCTTGGACTGAATGCAGATGCCTTTTCCCAATGCAAAAACAGATTAGGTAAACAGGAATTTGGGAGCAAGTGTGCAGACTGAGCTTACATGATACAGCTGCCTGATGTCACATAGTCCATACATTTCCTGGACCTTTGAAATAGAGACAACAAGAGAGTACTATGACCCCAGATGATTTCAACAATGTTCCACAGAAATAATTGAATACCCTATAGCAATTAAAGGCATTTTGGTGAGCCCTGTTTAAAACGTCTTCCACTGAGAAAGGGAACATAGGGCAAGGCGTATATATGCACTGTGATGTATAATTAAAATGTAAACCCTAGCTAGCGTCATCGTATTAGGGCCTCTGCAGTTTTGGTTATTTAAAGCTTCAGACATCACACATTTAAAATGAGTAATAATCATTTGATAGCTGTTTGTCACAGTCAATAACATAATTGAAATCTATGTCTTAATGAACAAATTGAACTGGGGTGTTTTGAGTGTAAACATGTCTGAATATTCAGAAGCATAGAAAAGACTTGAGGAATCCAAGGCTTTACATTTATTTGCATCAAGTCTGACATCATAGCAGTGATAGTATAGCAGTTGTTATGCCTTCCCTAGAAACCAATAACTTGCCATAATAGTCCAGTATTGTTGATCTAAATGAACCATACATATTGTGCAATATTGATGATTTAAATCAGCCCCTAGAATTGGAGAATAATTATTTCTGTAAAGTGTAAATGCAGATCATTGTTTTGTTTTAAACCTTATTTTGAGAACAGTTTGCCTCTTGATGTCATGATGGGTGTGTATTTAGAGCAGACATCATGTCCTATTGTAGATTGTCTGATTTAATATTTCTGTTGTCAAATTAAACATTAACTTGGGTCCATACTTTTAAGGTGATGTCAAAAAATACACTTGGCCTAGATAGAGGTGACTACATAATCCTATTTTAATTAAAGTGTGGATCACCTGTACAATACTTTTTTATTTCATGAAAAAGGAATGATTGCAGATCAGTGTGTTTCTTGCCTCAGTGTATCAGGGTGAGTTTGTTACACACTAAATTAAAACTGAGGAGGGACAGCAACCTATAACTCACAACTTTAGAAATAATTTGTGTGCATCTTGTTCAGGTATGTGTTTTAAGCTTCCATGCAGAGGCTGTCACTGTGATGAATTGCCATCTAGCTAGGGTGTAAAGCCCTGGCTTTTTTGATTTGTATTAGTACATAATATGATGCAGGTGATTCCTTCTCAAAAGGAGTAATGTGCTAACCAGATCCCCCATTGTCACAACTCATGCCAAAAGCATAGTGCACTTGTACCCTGCTGCATCAATAACCTGATCCGCCGCACCCGCTCTGCTCATAGAAAAGAGAAGTTTCAAAGGTCAAAAGATTATCACTCAAATGTAAAAGCGACAGCAAAGTCACTGCAGCACAGGGGCGACATGTAAAATATGTCCTCTGTACTCAAACTATGACGATCATAATGAACCCTTGGTGGTGGCAGGGTAATCTCAGTGAATAAGCTATGCCTGAGTTTAAGTATAGTGCATAGTAATACTAACAATCACGGCTGCCACATCTCAATTGATACTGCGCATGTGTCAGCTCCTGTGAGGCAGCTATGCTGTGAAAGGGAATGTGTATTCAGGTCAGACGGGCCAATACTATTGTCAGGCAGGACAGAAACACAGATGACCCATCCACTCTTTGATATGATATGATATGATATGATATGGCATTTGTAACGCGCCTATACACAAGTGTTTCAAGGTGCGACGAGGCAGGGAGGGGGAACAAGGGGAAGACAGACAACGATCCTACTAGGCCAGGTGTCATTCGACCTACTAGGCCAGGTGTCATTTTTTTTGTCATGGCCGGTAACCCCCTCCCCCAGAGAAAGCTGTATAGAAGGCAGCATCCCTGTGCCCACGTATCAAAGGAGCACACCCAATCAGGAAGAGTAGCCTCACGCAAGTGTGCTGCATATCCAAACGACTTCACTGTCAGTAGGTGGGAAGCAGGTGGGAATAGGATTAGCAGGAGTGCGCTGGATACTTCAAGAAGCCTTCCACCATCTTGTTTCTCACAGTATCTCTTTTCTTTTCCTGTCTCCCCCACTTCCTTTGGAGCAAAGCACTCTAGGTGCAAGATCAACAGGGAAAAGCCCACTCCAGACAGGAGAAGGGATTGGTTCCCTAAAGCGGGCTACCTTTAGACCTATCATCTGAGTATGTGTGCCTTTTTAGGCCAAAGAGACATTCTGAACAGTCTCACCTTGAATTCCTTTGGGACAGCTGTACTGTCCAAAGCCCTCTCCCGGAGCTGAAGAAGGAGCCATCCAAGAGAGAATGAAGATCTCTCTTGAACCACTCCCAGGTAATATCAGGGGTGATCAGTCCTGTGGACCAAAATTCTGCAACAGATTGTCTGTGCCAGAAGTGTAGACCCTGAACTGGAGTATCTGGTCCTTGAGTCTTTGCCAAGGTCTCACAGTAAATGGAGGACCAGACCACCCAAAGCACCTTATTCTATCACACTGAATAGGTCACTCCATGTTCCCTACATCCTGAAAAATAGGGAAGGTGCTGTTGTGGGTATCTGCATGCCTCCAACCAGCCAAACTATTGCACTGCATCCAAACCTGCTTGACACTGCACCATATCCTTGTGAAGCACGTCACCAGCTAGGCCCAAAGTGACTGCTTAATGCTGAACCTGAACCAAATCTCTGGAAGGTGACTTACCGACAATAACCAGGGTTTGGAAACAAGGCTCGGTCCAGCTACACTGAGAACAGCCACCTCATTGACTGCACATCAATGCACCCTTGATCACCACTTCAACAACCATTGCTCACTGCACTAGAGCTTGAATCACTGACCTATCCCATCAGCCAAAGCCTGACTCAGTGTGGCCATCCATGAAGTATTCTTGGGACATCCCCAACCTGCATCATTGAACTGCTGCCATTCGACTACAAAGAGTGTCCGCATTCGATCCTTCTTGATGCCTGCTTGCTGCCAGGGACTCCACCATCCTATGTGCCTGAATAAGCCAGATCACTTGCATCAACTTTTGAACCCCAGGTATGATGCTTCAGCACACCAAGAACTGAATCCAGGAACTGTGACACTGGACTGCCCCCATGGTCCACTGGTTAGGTCATGATTGTTTCTGTTTTCTACCCAATTTTGTTTTTTGTGCTAGAACTTTAGCCTGGAACTACACTCAGAGTGCTAGTTTATCCAGTCTGTTGCATCTTCTCTGTTCTTTTCTTTGGGGTGGATTTTTATAAGTAATCTCGATGGTGTGTTTTATAAAAGTGCTTATATTTTTATGGAAATCTTGATTGGACTTTCCCTTTTATTTTGGACTGTGATATTTTGTTGTTTGGTTCACTACTGATTCACTTTCACACACCTCTTGAGAATATTGCTTTCCCTCAGCCTGCGTTACTACAAAAAGGTAAAAGAGGTATAGCTCTTGATTGTCCCTATTTTACCTGTATGTTGTTGTTGTACATATCCTTATACGGTATGGACCAGAAAAGCAATTAAATATCACATTATTAAAATCATAAATAAAATCAACATTTCTTATTTACATCACATGTTAAAATGTACCTTTATGATCGAGTTGGGCTTTGGTTTGTAGAAGTTTCAGGGCTGAGTGGGCCATTTTACACCTGCTCACCCTTGTACTCTTGCAAGAAGAATCCAATTCATCACAATCACCCAATTCTTATATATGAATAATCTAAGAGCATTGGAAAATTAGCAAATTTGCAATTGTATTCAAATTGCTTTGGGGTCCCCATATGTGCACTTCCATGCGCTAAAGCCAACTTAATCATATTTTCCTAGTTTGCACTGCGAAGTGCATAAGTGCATAAGACGCTGTGCTGGCCTAGGTTTACCATGGAATTTGACAGCTTTTAGCAAGTGCTGAAATACCCCATAGAAATGATATAGTTAACTGCAGCATCAAAATCAGAGACAGATGTTAATGCATTACCTTTTGGTAGGCATATCATATGAGGAATGTGGACATGTACATTTTGGTGCATGCCCCAGCTCAACGTGGCAAAAACTTTAGGATACTCCAGAGTGTACAAGTAAATGTTAAAACAGGCCTAGAACATGTTTGCTTTGTTTTACACCTCTTTTTTGTACTCTGTTGGTTTGGCAAATAGGGCACCTTTTATTTTCAATGTTCTGTAAACCGCATTGACGGGATCACGAACATGTACACTTTTATACCCGGCAGTCCCTTCCATGTAATGATAACGATTTTGTAGTGTTTTGTATCCTTTCCCTTCCCTGTGTGTATCTTAGCCTGTAGCTGTGATGTCAGAGTGAGTGTCGGAATGCATGCATATTATGGACGGTTCCCTCCATTAGGTTCCAGGAGTTACGGATGGAAGAGCTACCTGGGTGGTGGGGGCCGCTGGCTCTTCTTCCTCCCCTTAACCTATAATGTATGCCACCAAGACCTAATAAAGGAACCTGTGTGTACCTACCTGAGCCACTGACTTTCATTTAGTACATATTTGCACTAGAAAGTGCACAGAATGCATGCACATCTAAGTGGGGTTAATGTTTACCTTAACTTCTGTGGGGACAGCAAAATGAGTCCCTTAGTGTTAATTCTTTCATAGAATCTCCATTTAAGTGAATATCAGTGCTACCATGATATGAGGGTATCCAGGAATATTGTCCCCATATATATGGTCGCCATGCATAATGTTGCCGGGGAAAAGGTTGTGGCAACATTATATATGGTGACCATACATATGGGGTCAAGGGGAGCGGGGGTTGCGCAGGTGTCCCCTGCTCCCCTTGAACAAAATAGCTTTTGGGAGCTGCAGGGGTGTCCCCCGCATGTTCAATGTGATAATGTCCCCGTAAAAAACAGCAATTTTTGGGCGATTTTTTTGCCAGGCGACATTTTTGCAGGGACATTGTCACAGGGAACCAATATGAGTTGAAGGCTTGCATATCGGTTTTTGGGTGGGGTCATATTATTTGTGTTGTACCTCACAAGACTGGGCCCTTTATGATCCAATATATCTTCCGGTATGATAATAATGTGTTGTATTCAAGTGGCCTGGTTTAGTGGTTCTTTAACAATGGGTTCTTTTCAAATTCCCCACAATACTGCAACTCAGGAAATAATTCAACCCCTCCTTCGCCCCCCATATAGATTTGTCAAATTCTCAAAGTACCACTCCAGCTATTTTCAGAATCTGGGAGAGATATATCAGGGGTGGGGTTCACACCAGAGTGTTAAACAGGCAATGTAGATCTGTAGGTTGTCCCCCCTCAGTTTTGCGCGGCATCTCTGGTGAGGGCAGGAGAGTGATATGGCTTCTTATGTGATTATGAAAGCAACCAGATGAAGATGAAATTCAGCACCTTGGCAGGCTCGCCTTGTCTTGAGTTTCATAATGGCAACTCTATGCCCCATACCTTCCATATTTGCTCACCAAGGAGTTAATTAACCGATTTAATAAATGACAAGCAGAAAGGTTTGGGATGGAACGCAGGTGATGCAAAGTCAATATGGGTGACCTTGCTGGGCTTGGCATGGAAAGAAAAAGCTGGGAGGTTAATTTGTGGGAGAGTGATAGACAGGATAGACAATCAGAAGAGCTAAAACCATTTGAACAACTCGAATTCACTCACAACATGTGATCAGCTACCTAATGTTCAACTACCCATATGTACTCACAATGCCCTGATGAACTCACGTCTCACTGACTGCCCCTCCTCTGTCGCCTCATATGTATCCCTAGTCACTGTATTTTTGGTTATGTGTAAAACATCCAACTGCAACTCAACAACCCTCTTACTCTTGCACATGCCTGTTAAATTGTTACTGCACGTCTTCATTACCATACCCTGGCAATTAACAGATCCAGATTTTTGTTAGGCTTCTAAGTGATCGATTCAGTATCGATCCTTCCCTTGCTTGGAGGACATACACAGCAACTGCATTAACAGCTACCACCTAATAAATCACAGATACCTATATCTTTGAGTTAACAGGCTCATATTTGGCCCTAGATATGTAATCATGCATCTGATCTAGTTTAAACCAGAGTTTCCCAGCTTTTCTGGTGTGCAAAGAGTGTTGAGAGGGAAGAGCCCTGCTTTGGATCCACCGATAAGTAGACAAAGAACAAAACACAATTCCTGGTAATGGCCATTTTTGGGGAACAGATATGCCAGTTGCAGACACATAGAGTAGAATTCCATTACCGTAATCATACAGTTGAACTTCATTTTCAACATGGATTCCTTTCATCTATGGGTCTTTTCTGTAATTGCACAACAACGATTTTAATGCTAAACACACACCTAACATGCCGTTCAGAGATGAGTGCTTGGTCACGTATAAAGCATGCTCAGAGTGCACTGTGCAGTATGTGCAGCAATTGAAGGTTGCAATGGAAAATGGTGTCTTCCTGGCATGCTTCTTGGTGTAATGTTTATATGTGTGTGTCTGTCGATTGGCATTTAAGTGTCAAAGGCTTTGATGATGCTCCCCCTCTTGAAGGGTCATTACCATGCCATCATAAGATGCTCTCTGATTGTGGTAGCCATCACATTACCGGTATATTCTTGTCAGTCAGTGGTCATCGGTATGTTGTTACAAGGTCCTGTATTCTGAGGTGGTAACTACTCTGGGTGGAGGCTGCTGCGATGTCTGCGAGTACACAGAGGAGAGAGTTGCTGTGTACAGTATTGTGTAGCAGCAGATTGTGGATTGGGGCTTTGGTAAGGAGGCTGATATATGTGGCAAGTGGGGAAAGAGGAGTCAGTGCTGCATGTTTGTCTTTTTTGGCTCTTGTTTCAGCTGCGGAAGGACATAGTAGTGAGAAACGTGGAGCAAGTTCTGACTGCCTAATAGTCGGAAAATAGGCGGCGGATGGTGCCCTGAAGCGGTCTGTATGTGTGGATGCTGATCTCTTGTTACATTGCAAGTTGTTATTGTTTCAGAGTGCGTATGACGCTTTCTGTGGCAGAGCGGTGGCAGTGAATGTCAGCCATGTTGCGTTGGTAGTGGGTAGTGTAGAACTCTTCTCCACTCTTGCAGTGACAGTGTATGCAGTCTTCCATGGCTAGTGTGAAGGTGACCATTCATTGATGTCTTCGCTCCCATGTCATGTGTGTGCTTCTCCTGCTTTCAATGCGGTCAGTGAAGCAGACCCTCACTGCACCAGTAGGTACCCTTTGCCTTACACGCACTTCTCGACCAACTGTGTTGGTAGCATGATAAAGGACCTTAGATGCATTGCATTAAACTGCAGGGTTTCCTTTTTACTTCAGTTATTTCCAGAAAGTGGTGTCACATTGTGAGTGTGTCTGCTATACGGTGCTTTCTTTAGTCATCCATGCATCATTTTCAGTTCTCTTGTATTTGGATGTGTATGTGGGAGCCACAGGGATTTTGCAGCTTTGGAATCTCATGCCTCCATATCCCGTTGTCCCACCAGTGTCCCTGTTGTTGAGTTTAGCAAATGGACCTGCATTTCTGTGTGACATTTTGACTTGAATGGTGGCATGGCACATTGAGCTGTGTAATGGGTCTGGAAGTGGGGCAACAGCAGTGTTTAAGGTAGCTCTATGCTAATTGGTGCTTTCTGAGGCTATGTATACCCATTCCTGTGTAGTGAGGAGTTAGAGATGCTTGGAACTCACACATCTTAGCATTCCATTTATTTTATTTCATTGATTTTCTAGCGCTCGAGTCCCAGGCATTCATCTCTTTGGTGACCCTCTTCCAGAGGGTCAGCCTTTCATCTCAAAATGTGGTATGGTCCTGGATGGTTCCGGAGTAACGGCTTGTGCTGAAGACAAAAGAGCACCAGTATCCCCCTGTCCACGAATGCTATCTTCCTCTGGATGGGCTTTTGGAGAGCCGCTATATTGGTCATTGGGAAACCACAGATGAGTCAGCATCTGTAGTGTTTGTCTGATAGTGCTGTGTGTGTTTGATACTGATTAAGATTGTGGCAGGTTGATTTATGCATGAGTCTTTGTGCATCTTTGCATCATCCATGTTTGTTCACAATTGTGAGTGCCAACTAACTTGAGGAATATCTGCCCTGTAACAGTGAAATGGCACTTGCTTGATTTGGCAGAGCTGGATCCACCTGTGCGTGTGGGCCGAGCCCTCTCAGATAATGGGTTCGCCATTAGTTGTGTTTAAGATTAAAGGGATGTGTTGGGGTATCTGGAGGTGGGTCCATGTAATCGAAGGTGTGCAGGAGGAGTGTTTTCTGATTTGTTGGGCTATCCCGGGGTGTTCATGAAAACTAGGGTCACGCCCAACAGGTTTACGTTGTCTGCAATTTTGAAAAGTCATCAGGAGCTGCCACATGTTTTCTCCCACGTCTTAATTTTTGCCTGCCAAAATGTTGTGCAAATGAGTGTTTCTGAATTCAATATAGCTTAACTGTTTCACTAGTGTGTCACTAATATCTCTATATTCTGTTATTTTATTACACTGGAGAGTTTAACTATCTACACACACAAACACACACACACACACACACACATTTAGAATTCAGCTGAGATTCATTAGAAATTAAACAAAATCTCCTTTCAATCTAATTACGAGTACCCCTTTGCCAGCAATGTTGGTTTCATTATTTGGTTTGAATCTGATCTCTAGTCTTTGCATTTATCTGTGCATTGTTAAATTGAAGAAACAGTGAAATGAAACAAATGTTTGAGCACACAGTCACAACTTTCGAACCTAAAGATGTAACTTGGCCAGTGACCAGTTTCTAAATGAGGCTGCTCTGAGCACATCTTGGGTCCCGCAGCATCTGGATGCGGTTGGTAGTGCGCTCACCTTCCCTTCTTTGTGTTGAGGCAGCTTAGAGACTCTGAAATCTCCCGAGCATGTGCCATTGTAGCTTTTTTTAAACCGCAAAAGCTTCACTGAACCCTCCTAAAATTAGACTCACTGATTTGCTGCATCCTCGAGCTGAAGGGAATTGTCAAACACAGCAGAGCAATGGAAATTACTTTTAGTTTCGACACATAATCGCAAGTTTTTCACTTCCTGGCATGCTCGTCAACTAAACACGTTATTACAGTGTCAGGTTCTTCAGCATGGGAGATACATTGCCTTCTGTTGATTTTGTCTATGTTTTTTTTTAAATATTAATATTTGTTTCCAAAATTATTTTCTTCCACACAACCAATGAAGGTGCCAGTTAAGAAGGGCTGTTGCATAGAGCAAATCTGCCATCATCACAAAGGTATTTATTGGCGAAATAACGCTTGATAAAATATATTGGAGTGGTGAATAACCATTAAATTCAGTGTTGGCTGGCTTTTCAAATTGAAGACAATGCCCTCTTTAATTTTGCCAATAGGTGTCTCCTTTGAATTCAAGAGAACATGGCAGCTCCTGGCATCTACATCGGTTAGAGGAGAATCACATGCAAGCGTCAGCATTTTGATGTGACCGACATTTGTGCATTATACACACTACGGGATTTGAGTATGAATTATTTGTATGTATTGTTATTTATCAAGGGCGATATTGTGGCCACGAGTTATAGGCCTGAGCGAAGCGAAGGCCTTAACGGTGCCCCGGGGGCATTACCTCGGGTGGTCTTGGTCCGCCACCGAGTGGCTTATTGCCATTAGTACCCCGGCCCATTAGACCGGGGTACTAATTGCTTTTTTTTCTGTTCCGAAACAGTTTTGGAACAGAAAAAAAAAAATGGCCTCCCCCATGGAAAGGGAAAATGGAGTCTGTTTTCCCTTTCCATGGCGGCCATTGGGAGCGGACGCGGCGCGTCCACTCCCGAAAAAAAAAGAAGCAGAAGGTAAGTGGGTTGGGAGGGTGGAAGGGAGGGAGGGGAAGAAAAAAACAACGTACCTGCGTCCCCGCTGGGGGACGATGGAAGCCCCCAGCCGTGTTGAGGCACGGAGCGGGGATGGCAAAAAGGTAACTAGGGTTTGAGGGAGGGAAAAAAAAAAGCTTACCCGAGTCCCCGACGGGGGGCGAAGGCAGCCTCTCAGCCGCGGGGAGGCTCGGAGCGGGGATGGCCCTGCTTCGAGCCTCCTCATTGGCTGAGGGGCTGCCACGCCCTCCGCCGGGGACAAGGCGGCTGGAATCCCGGTCGAGAATCAAAGGATTCTCGGCCGGGTAATGACCCGGCGAGAGCCAATCAGAATGCTTGTTGCATTCTGATTGTCTCTCACCGGGTACTAATGTTGTTTGGTCAGATATACTTTCAGAGTTCCATAGGGTGGACTGGGCACTCCAGTGAGCAGGTGCCTTACGAAAGTATAATGAGAAGTGTTCATTGAGTTACATATGCTGTAGATGTGGGCTATTACATTAATATCAACATGGGGCAACATGTGAAAGATATGTAGCCAATAATGTGGAAGCTTTATGGCACCATAAACACAGTGTTTAATTACTGCAGAAGAATATTCTGAATTGAAGAAAGTTCACATTCACAACAAGTGGCCCTCTACTGGTCACAATTGTTCCATAACCGCATCAATATTATCGCTGTTTTAAAACAAGCAAAAATCGCAATTCATTATAAACCGCGACAAGACCAATACAATGGGTGTTGTGCAAAGTGACAAAAACAATTAATTGAGAAAATCACAAAATGTGTCACAAGATTACATTGCTCAGAATAAAGTACAAATGAAGGGTGGGACAACAAATGAACCATGAAAATATTACTCAAAAAACATTAAAAAATACACAAATCCAGATTTGCTGAAAGGTGAACTCATTTGGTCAAATCTAAATCCAGGTTGTGGTGCAGTATAGCATGGAAGCACATTTTATGTAGTTGTGACATCACCAGAGAAAGTGAGCACAGCTGAATTTAACGTGACATCATCACGCCATGGCCCTGATATACATAAGCCTTTTACAATGATGCAATCCAATTGAAAACTTTGGAAATCTGGCCACACGTCGCGCAGGATTTATTTGTTTGCTTTATGAAAGGACATGCATGTTTTTCTTTAAAATAATCAAATAACACGTGTTATGCACATCTGCATTCTGACTCCAAATTAATTGATTTGTTCTATGTTATCTTGTTTCCAGCATTCCAGTGTGGCTCCTGCATTTGTCACATGGGCTGGGAATCTGTGCCTGCCCCTTTAAATGAACACCCAGCAGGATTATTGTGTCCGAATTGCCATCGGCACAGGGGAGTGACACTTCTCAAATGTCATCACAGCAAAAATGTGCAGATCCTCATATACTGCAAGAGATTCTTGAATACAATCTGGATATTGCAGGAACTGCTAAGGGAGATTGATGCTAGATTCTACACATTGCTACATGAGAGGAGCAGATGCAGAGTATGGATGGGAATAGCCAGAGATGGATGTGTATGAGGACAATCTGTATGGTCTTTGGCTGGACCCTGCATGGACTAAACACATTCAGTGGATTGCTGGTTGCTTACATCCTTCTCCTGCAGCCTTCAATAAATCTAGGTTTCCTACTGGTGCATATCACAGAAGGTTGGAAAAGTGTGAGGTGGGAAACACCCTGCAATTGGAGATGGTGAGTAATGAATGTGTCATATTGTGGGATGTATTAACCCACTTATGCTCTGCCCTGCGGCATCACTGTGTTCCGGTGGTGCCAGAATCATAAAAATGGAAGCAAAACCCTTGTGCTCGCCAAAACCTATGGAAATCGCGCTTTACAACATGAAAAGGTTTGCTGCCAAATCGACCATGCATGTTGTCAGTGGTGGAACAGAGATCCCAATCCTGAAACATGTCACTGGGCTTCACAACAAGTAAAAATGGAACACCGAGGGAAAAGCTGTGCTTTGCTGAAAGAAATCCAACATTGTGCTTTTGCTGCAGAATGCTGGTACAAAACACCATCAAACATCCAATATTCTTGCTGTGTGCTGCAAGTCACTTAGTTGAAAAATCATTATGAACATACAATGTCCTGAAAAGCGGAATTTGTCATCAAAACATTCACAGCAAAAATGTGCCTGCCTGTGAAATCTGTCAGAATCTGGGTGCAGTACCCGTGGCCGCCTGTATGACAGCTGTATGACAGTTGTCAGTGGTATCAGGTAATATTATCCCCATATATATGGTCGCTGTACATAATATCGCCGGGAAAAGGTTGTGGCGATATTATATGGTGACCATATATATGGGGATAGGGGCAGCCAAAACAACAAAAAAAAAAGAAAAAAACAAGGGTTTGGGGGTTGCGGGGGGTGTCCCCTGCATGTTCCATGCAATAATGTCCCCACAAAAAATGGCAATTTTTCGGCGATATTTTTGCATGGCGATATTTTTGTGGTGACATTATTACATGGAACCCTGTCAGTAGATTGCATGATAGAATTTAAACTTGTATAACTGCAATCTAATGTCTGAAAACTAAGTGACCTGTTATTGAGAGTAACCTAGGTTGTAACTATTTCATCCCATGGTTTAGAAGCTGGAATAAGTGCTTGTTTTGAAATTGAAAGTGTGTTTTAAACCAAAAAAAAAATGTAACAGAATGACATTTGAATTTAAGCTTGACTCAAAGCCACTAAAATAGTATGATAGCTTCCCCCACAGATGCCAGGCCTCTCTCTCCACCAGGATATCACACCTAGTTGATGATTATAGGTTGGGGGAAGAATTTGGTCTGCCAGGGGAAGAAGACAAGGGACATCCTCCAGTCAAAGGAAGGCTAAGTGTGAAGAGTCGTAAAATGGCCTGGGCCTCTGGAGGAAATGGGAGGAGACTGCTTCTGAACTGCAGAGAGCCAGAAGGAGGCGGAGACAAACAGCCATTTGGGGCTGGACTTTCACAAAGAAACATTTTGTTTAAATACATATAACTTACCACTTAAAATTGTTTAAATTACAAAAATCACATATTTGTGCATCTAAATTCTGACTGTACATTTTAAGAGGCAGCAAAACCGTGTTCTAGAAGGAAATGGTGGAAAAAGTGGTTTTACACCCAATGTACTTATGCCAGAAGTATGAAACGTTATACCCTTATGCCCATGTTCAACACGCACATTTGTGCACATTTTCTGATTAACTGGATATTGTGTTCCGAACAAAAAGGGCAAAATTCTGTCAAAAGCAGACACAAGATCCTACAGCGACGAGGTTTGGAGGAGTATCGGCTACACAAAATATGTAATCTATATATGTTATTGTTATAAAGATTGCGCACATGTAAATATGTATTGTAATAAAAGTAGATTGTATGTTCAAAGGGAAAAGGGAAGGATTATCTGACTCATAAACCAACATCATCATGGTGACACCCTGTTTTCTTCTCCAATCAACGGAGAGAAGAGACTTTAGCCAATCGTCTACCTAAGAGGTGTGCTTAGGATAAACCAGCACACAACCCCTTTATCATAAGCATAAAGAGACAGCTCAGACTGAAAAAAACACACACAGATTCACCCACTAACCAATGCCGGCGGAGCACCCTGTGAGAGAACCATCTATTTTCCTTGATCCTGACTCCAGAAACTTGGCAAGCAGAAAGGCCCATTCCATTAGTTGAACCATTTTCAACTCGGTCTTGAATTTCCAGAACCAGAAATAATCACACAAAACCTAAGGGGAACAAAAGAAACAGCCGGACTGTGTGTAACTGCTTTCCTGCTTAAAGAATTATTACCAAAACCAAAAGATCCAATCCTGTTGTGCTGTGCTGTGACCATAGAGTCATTGCAGACCCAGTCCAATCCGGTGTGCCCAGCAGTCTGTCCCAGAACCAGAATCCCTGACGGTTCCATTTGAAACACATATAGTGAGTATCTAGAGAATACAACTGTATCACTAGCATGTGTACTGTCCATAGTAATCCCGGTCTTAAACCCATCCTCTCTTGTATTCAGAACCGGTAGTGTTAGAAGTATTTTTGAATTGTCAGAGCGTTTTCTGGCGCTAAGTTTATCTCATGTGTTTTCTAAAACCATAAATCATTAGTATTGTGGATAAATAAATTGAATCCCAGAAAGAGAGTGAGTGTGAACCACGAGAAGGGTCTGTGGCCAGGACTGTGGCAATTGCGATTACCGCGCTCGGAAATGTTTGCCGTGAATTTTCGTTTTGGCAAAATACTACAGGTGTAAAACAGCTTTTGATTGCACCCGACCTCAATTTTAAGATTTCACATTGCTCATTAGTATCAAATCATTGCTAGTGTTTGTCTGCAACTATCTAAAGCGGCTCCCATAAGAATTTAAACAGTTTCAGCAATTTAAACCATGTTTAGTGTTTCTGCACATTCCATTCTCAAGATAACTTTAAAACCATTTTGACAGCTTGCCAATCAATTCTGTTTTTCTCTTGTGTTTACTGGGGGGAAATTGGGATTGCCATTTTGTTTGAATTCTGCATTCCTGAATACCTGCTTTCTCTCCTCCTATCTCTTTATATTGCCTGTTGGGGGCTGAGGGGTCTGCAGGGGGAAATAGTAACCATACTGCTATTTGATCTGAACACGCACAAAAGTATTATTTCTGTGCTGAATTGTTTTGCTCAGTATTACTCATCATGATTAAAGAGATTGCTTAGTGCTACATCCCCCATTGGTGATTATTGTATACCCATTACACATAGTGTGATTATATTGTGAGTACATAAATAAATATTTGAACTTTGCAAACCAGCCTGATTCCTGGTTCAGTGTGACCGGGGGGGTTACAAGATATGAGTGGTACATTGTTCAGAATAAAATAACTTTTAGACACAAAATAAATAAGGATTTCAGTTGTGCATTACACGCTAGGTGTTGACTTAGGTGCCGGATTGAAATCACTTACTATATATATATTTTTAATTTCCTCTCTCATTTTATGGTGCTGTATATTATAGTTTATTGAGAGGTCACCCCCAACACAGAGGTTTCCTTCCCTCCCCAATCTAGGTGTCACAAATAAATGGGTTAATGTCAATTCTTTGTTCAGCCGTATTTCTGATGCATATCAGACCATTTAGATCCCTCCCCCTGAGCTACCAATGTGCCAAGAACCAGGCCAATGTACAGGAAATATATCTGTATTTATTTGGAGGATAGGTAATAGTAAATAGCTCAAACAATGTGGTTGGGAACATTTAAATCACAATATGTTACTTTGTAAAAATTTCAAAATGAATGATCGTCAACACTTGTCCCTGGGTGTCATCACTTTACATTTGAAATGCTGTACAATTTTGGTTTTCCTGTATGCTTAAAAGGATAGCAATAAATATACACCAGGCAATTTAGCAGTAGGTTTTTCAGATGTCTGCTACTTTGGTCTGCGTTGGGCAAGTTGGAAAGAAAAATTGGGATGATTTAAAAATGTGGGATTTCAGACTCCCTTCCACTTAAAGGCTGGTGTTGGGCAAGCTGGGTGGTAAAAATTGGAATGATTTGAGAATTTTGAATTTCAGATACCCCTCCACTTAAAGGTCTTTGTTGGGGAAGCAGGGTGGTAAACATTGGGAAGATTTGAGACAGTAGGATGTTCAGCCCCCTCTTCACTTAAATACCTGTGATGGGGAAGCTAAACCAATAGGATTACCCAATTGAATTACAGTCTATAATTTTCAGTGCAAATAGTGGGAATTAACTTTGTTCATTTTGAATTTTAACAATAATTACACCACAGTGTTTTGCCAAGGGGAATTAGTTAAAATAATAGTTTTAGTTAAATAGGTGAAGGATCGACACAGTTTTGCACCCTCCCCAGCCCACTATAAAGGAAAAGGATTTAAAGCAAGCAGACAACCCCACCTTTGGTTTCAATAGACTAAATTCTATTCCCATTGAAAGCCTCTGTTTAAAGTTCAGGAAAGCCAGCTGTATTTCAGGACCATCTTGGAGGGTAGGCCAGCGGTCTGGTCGCTATACTCTCAAGGATGGTCCCAGCTCTTCACCATAGATGCAATTTCAGCTAAATCTCTGTTTGGCGTTTCCTGGCAGATGTCAGATGGTAATTTTCAGCATCTCTGTCCAACCGAGATGCTTGTCCCTCTTTCATAGTGCAACCACTTTATTATACTAGTGATGACACCATCAATATTTCAATTGTGGGTCAATCCCTGCAAGAGTTCTCACAACCAGGATTGGACAGTTACACTTCTCTCTCCTCCAAAGTCCTGTCTCTCTCTATGGATTGGTTTAGGGGTTTGGAACAGACATATGGCCACTTCCAGCTGAAATCTCCTTTAGTTTTCAAGTCTACTTTTTGGCAAAAATGTTTTATGTGGCAAAACTTCAGAAATTACTAGTAACTGCCATAATATATATATTTTCTGATTCAGCTAATCATGGGGAATTAAATAGAATGACAGTCAGGTCCACACCATGTTGCACGGCTGTTTGGCAATTTTCTGCCATTTTTACAAACAGCGGTATTCCTTAGGAATATGTAATTAATTATCCACATTCCTAATTTTACCCCCACCCAGTTTGCCAACCCTTAAATCTGGACATGTTCCTAAAAGTCAGAAAAACCTTTGAGATCACCATTGCCATTCACTAAATCACAGGTGGATGCATTTTATTTCAACAAAATCACCTGGAAATAAGCTGAAAAATGACACATTAATCAAGGAAGTACAATTTATGGTTGCTGAGATAAATACCTAAATGATAATAGTTTATTTAAAATTAAAAGGAATTCATAGGTTTTGCCAACTTGAGCCCTCCTGTACCCAGTGCCATTTGCCTCTCTTGGCCAATGTTTTTATTAGTGTAGAGTAGGCTGCAGCTCATGAAAACCTATGTCCTTTGCAAGACAGATATTCCCACTCCACATTCCTGTCATGCACCGTCTAAAGCCATTTGTCTGCTCAGAACTGCCTTCAGACACTGCAGGTCTAGGGAAACTTGATTTTCAACACCCTTTGGGCAATATTGCAGTTGTAAATGGTTGGGATGCACAAACAAGGCTGGCAGTGGGGGAAGCCACTTGTGAAGTTTGCCCATTGTCCTTGGCTGAGATAAGCTCACATATTGCATTTCCTAACATCAGCCTTTATTCTTTTACACACAGTGGGCCTCATTATGACCCTGGCACTCCTGTAATGAAGGGTGCTGGTACGGGACCGGCACCCTTCATTATGGGAGCACCTATTACGAGGTTCCCTTTGCGGGACCCGGAACAGAGGTCTGGTAAAACCAGACGTCCTTTCCGGGTCCTGCGAGGGGAAGAGGGAGCTAATAACGGCCCATTGTAATGTGCCCGTTATTACCTCCCTCCCCATTCCCATTGAGCCCTATGGGGGCTCAAATGGGAATGGGTAATGGATCCTTCAAGGAGGAGTTACCGGGTACTCCAATGTTGGAATGACCCAGTAATTCCCCATTTAAGGAACCCGGTATTGGAGCCCGGTATGGAGGCAGCCATGGCGCTAATAGCACCATGGCTACCTCCATACTCGTAATGAGTCCCAGTGTGTTTTACTGATCAGAGATCACTTTTGTGCTGATACTGCAGGGCTGTATCTTTCAATCATTAACAAAATACACTTTTAATTACTTGATGTTCATTTTTCTGCTAAATGGTTGGTCTGAATTGTCACAGTGCACCCCCTTTTGATGGGTCACAGTTTCAATGAAAAAAATGCTGCATGCATTTCTCAGCACGCAATGTGAAGTGCTTTTGCAATATGTACTCAGATTAGGTTTTTGTTTTAGCCTTCTCTGGATTTTATTTGCAGAAAGACACACTCAGAGTCAGCCTAAATAGACCACATTTCTCATTGTGCAGGTTTCTGAATGCTGGCAGGTCAATTTCCTGGTGGGCCTTCAGTTCTGTTGTCTTGGGGCCTTTGATTGCACCCCACATGCCCCCCTTGTCCTTCCAAGATTCTTTGGTGGGGAACAGCAGGGCAGAGTGGGAATTCATCTGAAGTACCCATTTCTTTTTTTTACATTTTTGTTTTCGCTGGAGCCCATCCGGCTCAATTTCTTTCATTAGGGAGTGTGCACTTCAGTCTCTCCTTCCGTCTTAGGTTTGAGAGGTGTAGCACAGCACCCCCTTTCTTGCTTCATCAGGGAGTGGGCACTCCAGCATCCCATTTCATCTCTGGATTGGGGTGTAGCACAGCACACCCTTTATTCTATCCTTCTGGGGTTCGTAGGGTGCACAAAACACTTGTTGTTGCGCTTAGAAAAATGAGCGTTAAAAATGCCATATCATATCATATCTTTCCTTACTCCGCTCTTGCCTCCATGTTGGAAGTTAGGAAAGTTAGTTATCTAACAATAGAAAGAAAAATAGGTTCAGTACTTATTACATACCACATTTCCCAGGAAGATAGACATGGCATTTGAGTAAAAATATTTACATAAAAATAGACATCAATTTGAGGACTTCCATTTGAAAGAGTAAAACATTAAATATAATTATACACAATATTTGAGAACAGTAATTTTGCAATTTGTTTTTTTTTTTACATTTTCAAAGAAAATTAATTAAAATACTCGCCTGTTATAATTCACCATCTAGGGTTTTCACTCCTCTGTGGTTTCTCTGCTCGACTTTCATTTGGCTACACAGTCAGCCATACAGCATGTCTGAGATGTCAGATTTTCAACTGATGGATGTGGACACATTTTTATTCTGTCTGTTCCATGTTTAGGATGCAGATCCTGTGGGCAACAGGTGATATTTTACCTGCAATTTTAAAGGCACCACGCCAAGATGAAAGACATGTCCACTTCTTGGCCTGATTGCTTTTAAACCTTGTCACCTACTTCATATTTTTTTGGTGGTTTTAAGATCATACCAGGTCTTCATTCCCTCAGCCGAATTTTCTAAATTATATAAAGCATAAGCAAAATCATGCTGGAGGTACTTCCTCAAATTTTCAAATTTTCAATGTACCCATGATTAGTGGATGCATTTATCCGGGTTTGCTCCTGAGTTCTGCAGATCAGATGCTGAGTCTGTTTGGTCATGAGCTCAAATGTAGACATCTTAGTTCCAGAAGATGTTGTAGACCTAATAGCCATCAGGATCAGCACTAATCCGATGTCCCAATTGGCTCCAGACTCTGCCACAAATTTCTTTAACCTACTCACAGTTGTTTGGTTGTATTGGCTTGAGGCCTGGCAGTAGGCAATATGGAGATTTATTTTTACCCCTAGATTCTCCCACATCATTGGTAAAATTACTTCCTCAATCTGACTCAATCCTTTGCAGGAGGCCAAAACAAGAGAGGATTTGATTGATCATTAGTGCAGCAGCTGTCTCCACTTCAAAATTCAGGGCTGAAAGACATCCTATCCACTTTGTGAACAAGTATGTTGCAGCCAACATGTACTTGTTTCCTCTAGAGGAGTGAATCACTGGCCAGATGAAATCGACTTGCAAATCTGAGGCAGTGCCATTCCCCTTTCTTGCAGGGGAGCTCTGTGTGTGAGTGAACTGGTTTAAAATTGAGCACCCACAATACACCCCTTTAGGTAAGTGTCAAGGTCTTAGCCCATGTGTGACCAGTAGGCAGCCTTGTGTAATTTTTCTAATGTCATGTGAAACCCCATATGATCGGCAATGGCCGCGTCATGTCCATGGTTCAACATAAGGGTTTGGAATGATGTAGGTACCCCTCACTGGTCACTGCCAAATTGGGTTATCCTTAAAAACAAACCATCTTGGATCCGGAACATCTTGGAAAACTTCATAACACCTGGACATCCTCTTTACCAGTTGTGAGGAATAGGGGTTTGCATACTCCAGGGCACTGAGGACTTCATTCTCGGGTAGGAACAGCCTGAGGACTTCAATTCCCATGAGGCCATGGGAATATTGTGGCAGGCGCATGCGCACAAGGGCACAGACTATTTAAACCCTCCTCGGCCCGTGCCTATTGTTGGCGTTGAGGCACGGGGTGGAGGGGAGCTATCTGGACGTGGGCTGCAGCGGTAAGCATATAGAGAGGTGACAGAGCTAAGACTGAAGGGAGCCTTATCCCTCACAGCAGACAGAACGAGAGATGGTGGTGTAACCGCTCCATGTGCCATCTGCCCCCCCAAGGCCACAATTATTTGATCAGGGAAAAGGTGTGGCAATGTTGGCCGAGAAGGGACATTTCTAACATCTGGGGACATCTGAATCAAGTGTTTGCTAAAGAACATGTGCTAATTACCAAATGTCCATGACTGTGTGCACTCTGTGTACCAGTTGCAGACTTTGTTGAGCGTTCTTTGTGTTGAACTGAAGTTAGGGATGCTATGTGTTGTTTGTAGCCGCTTCCTCTTGTCAGTATCTCCAAGTAGGAGTAATATGTGTGTACTGGACACTGGTTCAAAATGCATTCCTGTGTGAACACTTCTGCTCAGTGGTAGGCCAGAGGTATCAGAACACTTGAGGGTATCTTTACCAAATGCATATGTATATGTCTATATACTTTCATGTCGTGTGCCAAGGCTGTTCTCAGGAGATATCCTGTTAACACATCATGTGCTTTTGTTTGGTGCTGGGTAAGACTGATGAGATGTGTGATGCTAGATTACCAGGGGCAACATCCTATTTAAGAAGGGTGTGCTCCCATGTCAGGAATAGGGTCAGGAGGTGATTCTCAGCTACAAGAGGGTGTGTTATGCCATATAAGGTTGTTTCTTCCCCATTCCTATCCAACTCACATACCCTAACCCTCTTTCGGAGGAATTTGGAGTTTCCTGACCCATTTCCCATTTGTCAATCAATCTACATGTGGAAATTGTCTGATCATTTGGGAGTTTTCTGAATAATCCTTTGATGATAAAGCTCCTTCTTTAATTCAGGCATACTAGCAGCTGCTCCTCCTCCTCATTTAACTGAATGGGGAAAAACAACTGTTCACCCTTTTTCTGAATTGTCCGTCAGACTTTGAGCAGGTTCTTCCTTGTCAGGTTTCACCGGACTCAAGGTTTCTTCAGATTTTGGACTAGTGTAAAATGTTAGGGTGTTCCCTTCCAGAGTCGATTAGTACTTAAATCTGGGTGGAAGGTTGATTTGTAAGAATGGAGATGGGTTCCCATCACCAGTTTGTTCTCCTACAGAGATGACAGTGATTTCTGGGACTTGTTTATTCTTGAAATGGAATTCTACATTCTTAGAACGTCGATCAGTTAAATGACAGGTCGAATTCATGCTGACATGATTGGTACTCATTTTTAATTTTATAGTCTGGTTATCTGGGTCGAGTCGAACAGAGGTGTGAACCCCCTCAGGAGATTGTTCGCTAGTTAACAGGGTGTCTGCTCTGGAGTCATTTTCACTGGATACTTCAGGTGATGTCGCCCAATTTTTATTTCCATATCCGCAGACCATACAGCATAATATATTTCCCGTCGAAATTTTGGAGTTGTCCAGGAAGTTGTGTGAGGGGAATTTGGTGGCCTTCACTCATCCTAAATTTTGTTGGTCAAAGGACTATTAAGACAGAAGGGTGGCTTGGAATCTAGTGTCTACCAGAGTTGATAGTTCACACTGACCCTGCTCCCTGACCAGAGTACATAATAAGCCTTCTTTCTCCTCCAAAGTGCAAAGGAAGAATAAGTTATTTGCCAGTTCCGATGGTCATTTTCTTAATATTGAGCTCCGACAACATGTGATCTTGTGCAATTTTCTGTGTTGGAGTTCGGGAATCTGTAAAGAACACTTTACAACTTGCAATGGGAGTCGTAAGTGAATCCTCCTTCTCCCCTGCTCCTTGGCTGTTCACTTTTACCTGGCAACAATTCTCAGTACCTGTTTGGGAAGAAGGCACCTCCTCCATTTCAATTCTGTCCGGCTTACATTTTTTAGGCTGAATAGTTTCTTGTTCTGGGTCAGTCTCCATACTCACCCTGTCCCTCTCAGGGTCTTTTGGGAACAATTATTCTTTGGGAGGGATCCCCCCATCCCCTGTTTTTTAAAGAGAAGGGCTGCTTACTCAAATCCTCCAGGGATTGTTTTTTTCTTTTAAAGGGAATGATTTTGATCTCCTCCACAAAGTGGCTTCTTCTTTGGCCTCTCCAACTTACCCTTGGCTCTTTGGGGTTCAAACAGTTCGAGGGTAGAATAGGCAATTTAAGGCTGAGAGGTTGTTAGGGTTTCTGTTTCGGAGGGAAAGGAATCTTCCTCTAGGGATTGGCATCTCCCCTCCACCCGTGAACCCTCATCAGGAACCTGTGGTTTGTTGAATGTTTCCTCCCATCACTTCCCCCCGGGGTGTTGGGGAATTCTGGGAAATAGGGTTAGGTTGAGGGTTGGACTGAGCATGGGCCCTGGATCATTGGTCTTTTTATGGACCAGTCATTCCAGCTGCAAGATATTTTCTGGGTGATGGGAAGGTCTTGAGTCATACCACTGCTGCTCCCTTCTCCCAGAGGAGATTCAGCACTGGAAATGTCCCCCATAATTTCCCGGGTTCAGGGATCTATGGTCCTGGAACCAGAGAGAGAGAGGAGGATTATTTTGGAAGTTCTGATTCGGGATATCTGGGGAAGAAGTTCAAATTGGGAGGTGGAGTAATACTCCTCTCCCAGGGAAGATTGGAGAGAAGTTTCCCTGGGTAGTACTCACCTGATTGGTTCCCCCCTGGGCCTGGGGGGTGTATTCATACCACAGAATTGTTTTGATACCCTTGTACCTAGGGCTTATATTGGTGGCACAGTCTGAGGTATCATTGTTCTGTACCACTGCCTGACTACCATTCGATTGGGCAAGGTTGGGGGTCGCTTCTGACTTCAATTTTGCTTGTTGGCAGGAGGGTTACGTTTAGGGCCCCCCCATCTCCAGATCCAATGAAGGGGTAGTTTGTACCTCTGCCACCTTCACAGCAGCAGGGGTGTTACATGGTTTGGGTTTTTGGGGGTGATTTTACTCTCAGCGGACTATTGGACCTCTTAGGTCCTGGTGGCCTGTTCAATCAACCAATCCAGGGACCTGTGCTCATGAAAATAACTGGTCATTAGGTACTTGAGGATCTCATGGAAATATGTAGTTATGAACTCCATACTTTTTGCGTTCACCAAACGGGAAGTCTGAACAAATGTGTGTTTTTGCTCCTGCAGAAACTCCGTAGGTTCCTGATCCTCCTCACATTGCGAATTATATCCAGCCTTACAGGCCTTGTGTGGGTTTCTGTGTAAGGAGAAACATTTTAAAATGGCTGCCATATAGGTGGATCATTTATAATGATCCCAATCCTCCAGTCCTGCAAAGAAACTGGAGTACTCAGATGAGAAAGCCCATTTGGCAAATGCTGTACAATTCACATAATTTCTGATCTGGAATAATGCATTCATCTGCTCATAAAGTTCCAGGTGCTCCCAATGGCGAATACTTGGCATTCTTGTGGTATGGGGACAGAAAACACTGTATGGCCTTGATCTGTCTAATGGGATCTTTGACACAACCCTTTCCTTGTTTCCCTGTATTCATGTATCTCAGCACTTAGATCCATTCACCTTTTGGCTCACAGCTGTTATTGGTACTCAATTCCTCTCTTCTAGGTGCTCCCTATCTCTAGGAGACTCGGAATATGTGCTCTGGATTCCTCTTGCCTGTGCCTCTGTGAATTCTTAGGATAATTTCCTCTGTAACCATCCTTTTGGCAGAGGATAATACCCAGTTTCTTCCTCCGACTGACGACCGACTGGGCAAATTCACCCCGTCTCCTAAATGTAAGGAGGTTATTAATATGCCCCTCCTGGGCTGAAGATTTGAATCTTCTTCTCCAGTAAAATGAGCTAGGTGGCCTCTGGGGTAATCTCATTTTCTTTAGGGTCAACTCCCTGTCATCAAAGGAGTTTTCATGGTCTAAAGTACTCACTGGATTATTCTTAACTTCCCAGGACACACTGGTCCGGCTACCTTCCCTTTTGTGTGATAGAGGTGAGTACTCCTCAATCTCAGCTAAGGACTGGCCTTCTGGATCAGTTTGGCTAGGCATGGGTAAGTCTAAGTGCCTCATGGTTCCTTGGGCTTTGTAGGTCGCAAACATGCGGTCAGTTATAGTCAGTTCATAGGAAGTTGTGGTTAACTGGCATGAAGTTACTGGAGGGAAGGGCATCACCCCTGGATCAGAGGGCCCTTCAAAATACCCTGATTGATGATGGTGCCTCAATGCCTGTCTGTGTTTTTCAATTTCATTTGCCAAATTCTCACAGCTGCTTCTCTCTGTCCTCATTTCCTGATGGTCTTCAGAGAGCTGGCTTTTTAACACTGAGACCAAGGCTTGATTGCCCTTCTGCACTTTACTCTTTGCCATTAATCAATCTTTCAAGTCCCTGATTTCATTCTGACTTGAATCAATTTTGTTTTGTGCGGCCTGCAATGTGTGTGCATATTCAAAGTGGTTTGCTTTCAAAATACCAATCTTTTTCTCTTGCGCGTTACTACACTGTGCTGCATGTAGCAGGTCATCTTCCTCTTGCCTCACTCGCTCCAGGAGTTCTACATTTTCTTGCCTATTTCTAGTGAGTTCTGGAGAACCAGACTGACTCTTTTCAAAAGCCCTCTGCCCCCCCTGCGAGGGTCTCATAGCCTAAATGTCTCACGGGACTGACACAATTTATTAGAACAGGGGTCTGTAACTTTTGGCTCTGAAGATATTTTAGACTGTGACTCTCATTAGCTCTAGCCAGCATTGTCATTCATGAGGGATCATAGAAGTTTTCTAGTAAAAAAAAAAAGCACAAGGCGAGCAGAAGGTTGCAGATTAGAAAATGTAGGGAAACCTGCAGTGTGTCAGGCAGGTAGGTAGGCCCTCACAGTGCGCAAAATGTCTTTTATTTTTGGACTGATGCTGTCTTGACAAATTGATCCAGAATGTCACTGCCTCCCAGCCATCCCCTGAACTTGGGGGCTGTTTCTGTATCCCAACCACTTACCCCTGCACTTGCCACTAGTTGGCCGCACTTTTACCTACTGTTTAATTTAGTTCATTTATATTTTTACCGTTGATCCTATGTATTGCCCTGCCCCCACCGCTCCCCTCCGCACTTTCCCTTTCCCCCCTCCCCTGCACTTTCGCAATCTCAATGTCACCTGGCCTAGTAAGATCTCTGTCTTCCCTCTGTTCCCCTTCCCTTGCCTGGTCAAGTTTTGGAACACTTATGTATAGGGGCGTTATAAAGGCTGTATCATATCATATCATATCCATTTTCAACTGGTGCATCTCCTTTGCAAGGACACTATTCTCATGGTTCAAGAGGTCTTTTTCCTTGACCAGTTGAATGTTCTAGTGTTTTAACGTATGTACCTGCTGATATATCAGATCAATGTCATTTTGGGAATCAACCCCTTTTATAATTAACTGACTGTTTTCATTTTGTAACTACTGTATTTGTAATTGAAAGGCCATAAGGTCATCTAACAGCCCTCAATTATAAATAGTCTGATCATTGTCCTTATGTTGCAGTGTGCTAAAATGTACCTCACAATCTTCATGTGCATCTTGCAGTGCAGAAAACTGTGTTTCATGTTCTGCATTGTATTGCTCCTTGGGTTTGAACTTATTTTTTAGTTGTTCCATGAGGCTTTCTTTTTTTAAGTAGAAAATATGGTTCTACTGTTCTTCATCTAACTGTTTAAGTTATTTATGAACCTCATTTAGAATCTCAGTCTGACTCAGCACTCAATTTTCACTCTTCTTCACTGGCTCTTCCACTAACTGCAAGTGGAAGTATAGAGAAACAGTGAGCTGAGCCATTTGGCTCAGTTATTCCTGAACATTTTGGGCAATATGAAATGCCTCTAATGCTTTGTGCAATATCCCACCTTGACACCAAATGTCAATTTCTTCTGATGTGACGTCTTGCAGTATTTTAGCTTGTCAGCTCACTTCATCTGACACTGTCCACTCAACACGATGGAACAGCTTAGTAAGAAAATGTCTCCTGGCATCAACTCCTTCAATTGTATTCATTTTTATAAATGGCCTTTTGCAATGTTTGTAGAATTTCCTTCACGCATGGGCAAAAATCACACTGTTCCCACTTAATTTTCACCCACAATGCCAAAGCAAAAATTAATTCTTATTCAATTTGAATTTTTCACCTATACACCTATATACTCATGGCACTTTAACAAAACAAAGATGACTTTCCCTCCACCTTAATGCACCTACAGCAAAATGAATGGTCCGTCACAATGTACTTGTCATGAGTCATAAATAGCCAGCCAAATCCTGCCCACGAGCCCTCAATGTCTAAGGGTTTATTGAGAGGCTACCCCCAACACAGGGAGTTCCTTCTCTCCCCAATCTAGGTGTCACGCAATAAACGGGTTGTCAGTTCTTTATTCAGGCCTATTTCTGATGCATATCATACCGCTTGGATCCCTCCCCGCAGCTACCAATGAGCCAAGAACCAAGCCGGCGTACAGGAAATATATCTGTATTCATTTGGAAGATAGGTCATACAAAATTGCACTAAAATGTCACACACCACTTTATCCATGGCATAGAACAATACAATTCTCTCTACAATAATAACTCACACAATATGGTTGGGAGCACTTAAATCACAATATTTTACTTTATACAAATTTCAAAATAAATGATCATAAACTCTGGTACTTGGATAACATCACTTTACATTTGCAATACTGTACTGTTTTCCTGTGTGTTTAAAAGGCTAGAAGTAAATAAATACAGGGTGATTTATCAGTGGGTTCTTCAGACCCCCTCCCCCCACTTTGGTCTCCATTGGGGAAGTCAGACAGAAACCGTGGGATGATTTAGGAATTTATGATTTCAGACCCGACTCCACTTAAAGGCCTGTGTTGGGGAAGCTGGACCAATAGGATTACCCAATTAATTTACTGTCTATAGTTTTCAGCGCACACTGGGAATGAGGTTTGTTAATGTTAACAAAAATCACTCTGTGGTGTTCTGCCAATGGAAATTAATGAAATTAATATTTTTAGTTAAACAGACTAAGGATCTACACAGTTTCCCCACCCCAGTAAAAGATGAAGGATTTAAGGCAAGCCGACTCCCCCAAAAAAACAGAAGTAACAGGAATATCTGAGTACTATGATCTATCCTGGATAAACCATCAATATATATATAAACATCAACAGATCATAGTACTGGGTGATTCAATGCGGTGAGTACCAGCAGAGTGTACCTATCTGTAAAGTTGATAGCACTGTGTAATTCACAAACAAACAACAGTGAAAAATAGTGTCACTGACCATATCATATAATGGGATATAAAATATTCAATTCAACCCCATACACACTCCCTCAATATTCAATGCTTTTTTATTAACAATAGAAAAAACATCTATAAAAAATATCTATAAAAAACACCAATCTATATGTCGTAATGAAAGAACCATAGGGATCACAAAAAATGTGTACATTAATTGGTCCATCAAGTTAATAATACAATTAATGCAATACATCCATCTCATCTAAAATCACAACAATCCAACCATACTTCAAGCAGACTCCCCCAACTGTGGTGTCAATTGGCTCAATTATACTCACATTGAAAGCCACTGTTTAACGTTCAGGAAAGCCAGTTGCATTTCAGGATTCCCTTGGAGGATGGGACAGGATGATGATCACTCCACTCTCATGTGTGGTCCCCAGCTCTTCACCATAAAGTCCAGTCAATTTTTAGGCCTCCCCAGCAGTAGACAGCCGCAATAGGGAGCTCCACCCAGATGCAATTTCAGCAAAATCTCATTTTGATTTTTCCTGGTGGCTGTCAGGTGGTAATTTTCAGCACCTCTCTCTGATGTTGCTTTTGGCCCCTCTCTCATAGTGCATCCACTTTATAAACTAGTGATGTCACCATCAAGATTTCAATTTTGGGCAGTTCCCTTCAAGAGTTCTCACAACCAGTATTGACTAGATACCCTTCTCTCACCTCCCAAGTCCAGCCTATCTTTATTGATTGGTTTGGGAGTCCGAAACAGACATATGGCCACTTCCATCTGAAAACACCTTTTGTTCCCAAGTCTACGTTTTGGTAAAAATGTGTTATGTGGCAAAACAGAATTTACCATTAACTGCCATAATATATATATTTTCTGATTCAGCATATCTTTGGGAATTTAATTTAATAAAATGACAGCTGGGTCTGCACCATGTTGCATGGCTTTTTGGCAATTTCCCGCCATTTTTACAAATAGCAGAATAGTTAGGAACATGTCATTTATTATCCACATTCCTAATTATACTCCCCACCAGTTTGCCAACCCTTAATTCCAGGACATGTTCATAGCAGCCAGGAACACCTTTTAGCTCAAATGATCACTTGAGCAGCCTCGCTGAAAAGGAGAAAGTACACGCTATTGGTTTAAAGTTATGTACCTGTGAAAATGGTCCACCATAGGGGATGCAGAATTTCGGCAATCAATCAGGTGGTAGTTTCTTTACTAAATCACTGAGCCAACCAGAAGGGAGTTTAGAATGAATAGGTAAAGTGGGCTCCAGAGAGTCTGTGTGAGCGAGGCCACAGGGTGGCGGGCAAGCAGAGTCTATTGACACCCAATTGGAAGAGATGTAGTCCCAGTTAACTCTCAACACATTCACAACAAAATGAGAGACTAGCTGTCTAGAAAGGATTTTCATATTAAAAGCCTGCTTATTATTTCATATTTTTAAATATCAATCACATCTCCCATGTAGCCTCACAATGCAGTTTTTCAAGCCTACACAAAGCAGTGTTGAAATCAGCTGTATATAAGCTAGACAGGTGTGCAGGATGGTAGAAGCAAGCTGTTTCATTTTGCTAATGCACTAACAATCACATGCAGTTTTTCCCTATACCAACTAGACTTCAGCATTGGAAAAAAAATATAAGTAACTCATTTAGCTCCTTAGAAACTTAGAAAAACAATGTTTTTTTACTGAATTTCATAGGTTTTTAGTAGTGCAACTTAACCATAACGTCCCATTAACAAAGTTTTTTTAATGATATATATATATATATATATATTCAGTAAAAAAACTTTGTTAAAGGGACATTATGGTTAATTTGCGCTACTAAAAACCTATGAAATTCAGTAAAAAAACATTGTTAAAGGGACGTTATGGTTCCAAGTAAAACCGAAAACCCCCTGACATTCGCCAGTTATGGTAAGCTAAGCAACCATAACTCGCGCCGCCACCGTGCACTGCTAAGACTAACACCCAGGACTTCAAATATGACATCACAAATATCATTGATGGCATCACTGATGACATCACATGACTAGCTCCTTCTTTTTTGTTCAGACATATCTAAGCCAGGTGGATTTCTTCGCTGTCAGTCAGGAATTAAAAAAGTAAAAAGTGCTATATTTGTAATCCATAACCTTCTCATATGTTCTTACAATACTTTCCTTAGGGTACAGTTACATCATATGATACATATACATAGGAGAAGAAGGAATCCTGAAACACATGAATCTTTTTTGTGCATGAAGTTAATTAGTTCGGTTATGAACATTTTCTGGTAATACTGCAATTTATTTTGCTTACTTTATATGCTTCTATTTGTATGCATTGTGGTCTCTTTATGTTTTGTGTGTAATAGTACAATTATGCAGTAAGGGAAGCATTTATAGATACTTATGTTTCACAGTATGCAAAATTCTCTAATGGAAGCATTTATCAATTTAGTATCCAACATGGGAAGATTTCGAATATTGCACCTTTATAGCGCATGCTGCAGACAATGCCTATGTTTCTTCATGAGTTCTTTCATGTACTGAAAGAACTCAGTAATGCAATTGAATTGTTTTAGCAATGCATTGCTTAATGAACTATTTGGCATATGCTAGTTCTTCAATGATCTCTGATACTTTTCTGCCAATATTATAATGACAATCCCTTGTGGAGGCTCTGCATGAAAACTAAATGCACATGTGATGTCATCAGTGATATCATCAATGACATTTATGGTGTCATCTTTGATGTCCTGGGTGTTAGTGTTAGCAGTGCACGGTGGCGGCGCGAGTTATGGTTGCTTATCTTACCATAACTGCCGAATTTCAGGGGTTTTTCGGTTTTACTTTGAACCATAAAGTCCCTTTAACAAAGTTTTTTCACTGAATTTCATAGGTTTTTAGTAGCGCAACTTAACCATAACGTCCCTTTAACAAAGTTTTTTTTACTGAATTTCATAGGTTTTTAGTAGCGCAACTTAACCATAACGTCCCTTTAACAAAGTTTATTCACTGAATTTCATAGGTTTTTAGTAGCACAACTTAACCATAATATCCCTGACTTCATATACATGTAACATAGAACATACTAACCCCCTCGTAGTGATTTTCATGTCCGCGGAATACCACCATGTCCGCGGACATATCGAAAATCTGAGCGTGGTGAATGTTAATTTAAATAGTGTGCCCCATTTCCCCTTTGAAGTTGGCTCTGAAAAGAGCCGTCTTTTTTTTTTACAGATGCTTGACAGGCACCTGTTATTTTGTATTTTTTTTCTTGTTTTTTTTTCTTACTTTACTCCTAAAATCTTCACATAACCTTCTCCAAAGCAACCCTTACATTCCAAAATAGAAAGGCATTTCCCGTAAAAGATAACGAAATACCATCTTCTTTAAAATTAACAGTATTACTGGCATCAACATTCTCATTGTTACAGAAGAACATACTAGCTCTAAGCAGGAAGGCACGCATGCCTCGTTTGATGACACACCTAGCAATGTTTTGCTGAGGACAAAAAACTGAACTATTGTCCCATATTGCCCTTGGTAGTAATCCAGAAAAAATTACTTTTGCATTTGGAAGGATCTTCATTACGGCTTGAACCAAGCGCTCCAAATCAGCCAACAAAGTCGGGGCACTGACGTTGCGCAAATGGAAAGCACCATAGTGCAAAACTACCACATGCAGACTGTTCATCGTGGCCATATCCTCACAAACTTGTACAATTCCCTGTACATTGCAATCAGGCACAGTGCTCCACACCACCTCCACTCCTTTGACATCAAAGTTCTTTGCAAAGTGCCTGCATTGAGCGTACTGCTGTAAACCATGCACAAACATATCTCCGAGCACCAACACCCTGACTTTCTCCACTTCTTCACCACACACAGTCTCTTTCAACTCAAATCCACAACCTCGACATCTGGTTGGCTGATCCGTACAGTCTTCTTTCCATGTTGGATTTCCTGGAAAAACCTGGATGTAGCACGCCCTGTTCACGAACAGCCGCGGTGTCCGCAGATGGCGTCCACTTTACTCTTTGTGCCATTCCCTCATTGCATACAGCTAAGCAATCACACAATACGAATAACGTCCTCAGAACACCCCCATTTTGTGAATTTTCGAACCTTTCAGGACAATTATCTTCCATTATTCAACATATTAACATTACAAATATTATACTTTCATCTTGTACTCTGCACACAATGCTATCTTTCTCCATTAGTAGCTCAGTATACTAGATAGAATCCCATAATACAATGCTATTTATATCAATGCATCGTTCAAAGCACTAATAACGGTATGATATTTATTGCAATATCCTTGACACTTTTTTCAGAACATTATAATAAAAATCCCTAGTACACAAATTCCAAGAAAAGTAAATATACATGTGATGTCATCAGTGATTTCATCAATACCATTTGCGATGTCATCTTTGATGTCCTGGGTGTTAGTCTTAGCAGTGCACGGTGGTGGCGCAAGTTATTTTTCATAGCTTACCATAACTTGCTATTTTCAGGGGTCTTTCGGCTGTACTTGGAACCATAACGTCCTTTAAACAAACTTTTTTTAATATCACGCAATCAATATACAAACATGGCTTGCAAAAATCAACTTCTACAGATGGCTTTACACAGAATGTTGCAAAGTAAGAATTTATGCTCGTTCACAGTGAAGGTCAGCTGCTTCCATTTTTTTCTCGGGCTCCGGAGAGGCTCACGAAGCGGACCATAAGGTTGTATTGTGTTTTGACCTTGACAGACAAAGATTGTGATGAAAGACTTCTCTTGAAGTAGTGTTGCTAAAACGTAAGAGAAGATAAGTATGAAATTTCTGAAACTAAACCACTTTTATATATTATATCACTATGCGAAAGATCGTTGGCACACGCGGAGTCGTACTTTGGGACTGCACCACTCGTAGACAATGGAAATTACAATTGTACTATAAGTAAACCTTTAGATTATTTTATACCAAATATAATTACAATAGCGTAGCGTTAAAGACCGCTAAAGTTTAACTTGTTCGTTGAAAGTGGCATAATGTTTTCTACCGTGCACTATCACCGCCGAATTGATCCCCTGTCGTTTAGAGGGCTCTGAGAAAGGCAGACGACACAGGGTGGGTAAATATAAATAATTTAACCGGTCCATAGGCGGTCAAGCGCTCTACTCGCTGTGCCACTTCACTGTAGCCTGTCAAGTGGCACAGCGAGTACAGCGCTCGCTTTGACATCCGTGCACAGCTTGCTAACGCAAGTTCGAATCCCGGCAAGGCCAAACTTAGCCTTTCATCCTTCCGTGGTCGATAAATGAGCACCACACACCGTGGGTAATAATAAGCACCGCTTAGATACCTCACGCTTCTTAGCGCTATATGAATGGGAAAATATTATTATTTTATTACTAACATACTCCGTTGCACTATCTTCGATAGCAAATAGTTTCACGCCCTATAAAATAATGATGATTTTTAATGAAGATCCGCTGGTGAGACTAATTTATGTTTTTTAAAACAGGTATGTGGCCCCATTTTGCCTATGTCACGATTTCCAGACTCCAGTGGATGGGGTCTTCAACTGCCAGGTGCAGGTCCAAATGTGCAACTTCATGACCCTCATCATTTTATGGGACAATCGCCAAGGACCAATATGCCCTTACGCAGTACTAGCGGCTACAAACAACATACCAACCAATAGGGTGGTCTAATGGTTCGTTGTTGGAGCAACTTTCCGATTATCAGAGCGACCATTTACTGCTTTTATCATAAACCAACAGCCTATCTACCGCAAAGGAACAACGCATGGCTCCAAATAAACTTTTGCTGATCGACAGCAGAGACAATAGCAAATCGGTCAAATATTCACTAAACATTTCATGTGAAATAAATGTACTTTACCAAATGAACCATCCTGCTGTTTACTTTTAAACCACAGTTTCATATTCCGAATTGTGGCGCACTGAGTTGTAAGCTGATCTAACACCCTCTGTACCACAAAGGAACATCGCGTGCCTCAACATGAACTTTTGCGGATCGACAACAAAGACAATTGCAAATTGCTGAATATTCTCTAAACATTTGATGTCAAATAAATGTACTTTCCAAAATTTACAATCTTGCTGTTTGCTTTTAAATCACTGTGTCATATTCCGAATTGTGGCGCGCTGTGTTGTGACATAATATGTGTTGTCTTCCGGGTTCTGTGTAAAGTCACTTAGGACTGGAGAGGACTGGGCGCGTTTGATGACGCACACTGTAACGTCACGGAGAGAGGCGGGGAATATGAATGCTTTGATAATATCAAGCTTAGGGGCGGGAGATATGATATAGTGTCGCAAAAGCAAGTCAGCCAGGTCCATAGCACCAGTCATAGGATTATCACATAATGTCGGCGCACACCAGCCGGATTTATCGTTTCTTTAGTGGACAAAAAGTCGGTTGACGCCCATAGGAAATTGTACTATTAGCGGACAAAAGGAGTGGGACTAAAACACTTTCACCCTGACAACGAACAATACAAACAACGTTCTCAGAACACCCCCATTTTGTGTAATTTCAACCATTTCGGGATACCGCAAGTGTTCTTAGAACACATTCAACTAGACAGATAACAATACGGACAGCGTCCTGAGGACACCCCCAGTTTGTGTATTTACAAACAATTAAGTACCCCGCTAGTGTTCATAGCTCATTTTTACCTTCCTTGCGAACAAAAATGACACATACTCCATCCTCTAAACACCCCACCATTTAGTTTATTTACAAAATGTCAGAACAGCCGTGTTTTCCGCGGACAAATCGAACGCAACAAAAACGTCTAGCACATAAAAAAACAAAACATTGAACCTATCTCATACTCCCCCACCTTCACCAAACACTCTTACACACCAACACAGGGCACTAAATACAATTTACGCGGTCGACGGAGAATACAAGATGGCGGGCGCCACAGAAAATCTGACGCGCTCCACGCCCCTCGCCGTCCAATCAGCGAACACATCACATGTCCGCGGACATGACGCAAGGCCATGGGCCAATCGGGGTGCTATCCGCGGCGCGAACAGGGAAGTCCGTCTGCAAAGCGAACACAGATATCACTAATTTGTTTGCCTTACATTTTGATCATTTTTAGAAAAACTACTGGATGGATTTACACCAAATTTGCAAAAGCACGCTTTTGGGACCAGGCCGCCACTACTGCCGCAAATTTGGTGTAAATCCGTCCAGCGGTTCGGGCTGTAGCCATGCGCAAAGTTTTTTTCCCATTATGTCTATGGAAAAAACAAACGTTTTGGGACCCCCCCTATAACTTTGCCCCCCCTGGACCAAACCTCTCCAAACTTTGCAAAAAAATTCAGAGTGGGCCATATATTTTTGCTGCAAAGTTGGTGAGGATTCGTCCAGAGTGAGCGAAGTTATGAGCCACCCAAAAAAATGCTCTTCCTATCGAAACACCAATTTAACCATAACTACATGGACGCTACTGCAAAGTTTTTTCACTGAATTTCATAGGTTTTTAGCAGCGCAACTTAACCATAACGTCCCTTTAACAACATTTTTTCACTGAATTTCATTGGTTTTTAGCAGCTCAACTTAACCATAACGTCCCTTTAACAACGTTTTTTCACTGAATTTCGGTTTTTAGCAGCGCAACTTAACCAAAACGTCCCTTTAACAATGTTTTTTCACTGAATTTCATTGGTTTTTAGCAGCGCAACTTAACCATAACGTCCCTTTAACAAAGTTTTTTCACTGAATTTCATATGTTTTTAACAGCGCAAATTAACCATAACTTCCCTTTAACAAAGTTTTTTCACTGGATTTCTTAGGTTTTTAATAGTGCAACTTAACCATAACGTCCATTTAACAAGGTTTTTTCACTGAATTTCATAGGTTTTTAATAGTGCAACTTAACAATAATGACTTTGACTTTATGTACATGTCATATGGAACTGACTTAATCTCTTCTACTGTACTTGATGTCCGCGAACTCATTTAATGTTCGCGGACATGTTCGGAGAACAGTACCACTACCTAAAAACACTGGGGGGGTATGTTTGATTGTTATATCATAACATAGGAACATTTAACAAATTCAAAAAGGAGCACACAAACACATTATATGTACTAATACATAAGAAATGTAACCCATATATACAACACACTAACAATTCATTTAAATGCACTATGTTCTAAAATGGAATATACCACAAGAAGATAAATTGGCTTCCAACATAATTACCTCACAAACATGACAAAACTGAGAACAAGAGCAGACCCAATGAGTACATAGGACATATCTTACGTGAAATAGTAAGTGTACTTAATTCTATTCATATATTTATAAACTTTCTGTATTGGATAAAAAATATATATTATCTTTTTTTTTTTTCTCTCACAGAAATGTCTAGTACTCTGGAATGGCTAGAGGAGCATTTCCCACATGAAGAAATGTCACAAGATAGTGAAACTAATGGTAAACACTTTATAACATAAACCATTTAATTATTATTATTCTGTATACATTTAACATATATATATTTTTTTGTACAGAGCATACCAAAATAGAAAATACTTCAGAAAAACCTGATATGGATAACACTTTCACAGTAGAGAAGAAAAAATGGATTAATTGTTGACTAATTTTAATAATTTGAAAACTTTTTTGGAAGATCATTTTAAACCAAAAACCTCGTACAATTGCCCCACATGTACTTGTCCCTCCTCACCATATCCCTGTCAATTATCCCCAAACCCTCTCCATAACCCAAAACATTTTGATGAGACTTCCATCCCTTCTTCACCTAATAACAATCATGTTGAAACCCCTAATTCTCCTGTTTTTGTTTCTGCCTCACCTTCTCTGTCATAAATTATTAATATATGTTAAATAAAGTTTAATTTTTATATTGTGTTGTGCATGCGCTAGCCAATCTCCATGCATTTGGTAACCTGCGGACTTGTTCGCGAATGGATCATATGACCGCGCACACGCTGATCGCGTGTTCTGAATGCGGACACAATCTATGTTTAAATCTTTTTAAAAAATACTTATACAATTTCATATTTTTTGTTTTTACTTATTTATTTACTTAATTACTTTAATTTAGACATGACATTGAGGTGCTATTACCTAGAACAGCTTAGTTACAGAAATAGTGGTATTCACTGGTATATTATTAATTTCACAAGACATGGTAAAGATATTTATTTTTGCTACAGTTAGTCATTCAATACTATTTGTTCATTAAGAACATATCATATCTACTGAACTGATGCAATGTATCTTATGTAAATAAATTAGTTTAATGGTTTTAAAGAAGGCGCTGAGGATTTCAGTAAAAAAATCAATATCTAAATTAAAAACAGCGCTATATACAAATAAAGTTACTAATTTGAAGCTTTTACAATTGCAGTAAAGAGCAGTCTCCTGAAAAGTAGCAGCCGAATTCGAAGAGCAAAGAAGAACTAAGAAGTTACCTGTTAATTTAAGAAAAAAAGTAAGTAGCATATCACCATAATATTTGTTTTATTACTCAAACATACTGTAAAGTTAATACAAGCTTTTTCTGTGCCTAAAAATAGAGATTGTGTACCATTTTCTCCAAAAATCTCCATGTCTTAAACAGCGATTTACAGCCAGAATGACACACAAATTACCCAACTGAACCGCTACAATTTTCATATTATAGAACAAACAACTACTGTTTTAATTGTATACATTAAATTTACTTTACCACACCACTAGCTTACTTTTTTTTTGTCATCTGAACCCCAGTTTAGTAACACATACATTCAAGAATACCTATCCCTACTAGTTGTAGTTCCCAATGCACAATCACACACCATTACATACATCTTTATCATCTTACTCAAACACTCATGCACACAGCACACATACATTGCAGAACACCCCAACCCATACCTTCTTTATTTTTTTCAACAGACCCTAAAGAATGCCTACCAAAAGTCAAGTCCGTAGAAAGCAACGCAAAGGTAGAGCAAATGAAAATAAAAGTGTCCAACATAAGCATCCATCTCTAGCAGAATTTGTAAAAAAAAGATGAAACAAAACAGCAAAAACAGTCATTTAGTGAAACACAATTAGTTTCAAGTACAAAAACGTTGCCTCCTCTATCAAAATGTAAAACAAACCAAAAAACAATTAACAGAAAATCAGCTATCACTACAGATAAAACTACTTCTTTAAATTTTAATATAGTGCAAAGTAAGCATACCAAGAAAAGTATTTTAGCCAAAATGTACCGTCACAAAGTCCTTCAAAATCTTATAAAAACAGGAGAGAAATCAGGTTCAATGCTTAAAACCTATCGTAGGAAATTAATCTTAGAAGCGTTGATGGACAGTGCAATTCTTCTCAAAAGAAAGTTATTTATTTTACTGTTAAACAAAATGAAACCACTAACAAAACTAATAACTAAATTACAAAAAAGACTTCTTAATAAGCGAAATGTCAACAGAAAGAACTTCTTAAGTATCTGCGGAAGTGAATGGAATCACACTACGAGCACAGAACCATATTTTTATCAAGAAGCGTACAAACAAAAGCAAAGAAATACAATTGCCATACATAGCAGTGGTTGAGTTTATGAAAAAGTGAATAATACCATAATGGAACAAGAAGCACTCCTTACAAAAATATGCCCTGAAAACTTAGAATTACCCCTCCATTCAACTGAATCAGAACATCTAGTGTACAAATGGCCATGCACATCAATGTGTAACATTCCCAAACAATGTTTCAAATCTTTATGCCAATTCTTCAATAAATATGTAAAAAGCAAAGACAAAATCAAAATTAAATTACTTCAAAATATGGATACCTGTCCAGTGCACAAGTACAGAGGACTACAAGGACATTCATTGGCCTGCATTACAGGACCTACTTGTAAAACCACTTTCCATGATATCAAAAGGATATCAACACATCATTCAACTGTAAGAAATCTAGTCTATAAACTGTACTATGCTAAAAGTCCTGCTTTAATACTAGCAAAGTTAAATAACATCCTTCTACATGATACAGCGAAAGACCTACTTGAAGAAATTGACTATATCCAGAAAACATATTTTGGAAGTGAAAAGCCATTTACAGAATGAAATAGCTTTAAACCAATTAAGCAACAATTCTACACATGGCAACCTTTTGCTAAACACATACAAAAAAGAAATACTAAAATTTAAAAGTACATCAGCTGAAGTACCAAACCATGTATGTGTATGTTGCCGTAGAACTTTTTATAAAAGTAACACAAAAACTGTAGACCTATCATACAAAATAGAAGACAATGAATATTCTAAATGGTTTGAATTAGCTCTCTACTTTGTAGCAGAAAACAATACGAAATAACTAAGCCCTTAATACTTTGCAGTTACTGCACTAAAAAACTGGACAACAACCAAACTCCTTCACGTGCTATCACAAATAATTTGGAATTATACCCAGTACCAAAACCCCTACAACAACTTAATTTATATGAGAGCATCATAATTCAAACAGTACACCCATTTCAAGCAATAATACGCCTTCAACCAAAAATGGCGAAATTACCTCCCTCTGAATTGGTAAAAGGCATTTGTGGAAAAGTAGTTTATTTAACATTAGATCTAAAAGAAAATGTGCATACTCTAGGAGTTCAACGTCCAATGCAGCAATATTTAATTATCTTAGTAAATGGAGTACCTGCAAAAGACAAAAAAATATGGCAACAGCTGGTAGATATACATAAAGTTAGACAAGCCCTGCAATATCTTAAAGAGAATAATGAATATTACAAAGAAATTAATATTGAAGAAAACTTTAAAGATACAACTGAAATAATTCAAGAAACACAAGAAGCTGGTCAATTTGAGCTACTAGATCCTGCTACAATATCAAATACTTTAGACCATTATACAAGTCATCCTTTGCACTCTAATTACACTGTAGAAGATGTACTGGAAATGTACCAAATGCATCAAACAAAAGGATCGCCAATCAGCATATGGGAAAAAAGTATAGAAGCACGTGCTTTTCCTCTACTCTTTCCTACTGGCAAAGGAGGAAGGTATGATGATAGACCTATTCAAATATCAGCTTCAGAATACCGCTCATTACGGATGTATTCTGAAGATCCCAGATTTAGACAAAATGTGTAATACATATTCCACCTACTCTTTGAAAGTAAACTAGCAACTTTATGTTACGGAGTTGCACACATATTAAAATCCGGATCACACTTTCAAAATATGACAGCTACACAATTATTAGAAAAAGTGCAACAAAAGGATGAGGTTTTACAATCAAATATTACAAATCTATTCACAAATATGCGCGTTACTAAAGAGTACTAGTTTCGACGTCACGGAGATGTACGTTGTATGATCAGAAACCTTGGCCCACACACTTAATTTGTTACATTAAGTTGTGCAGAATATGCATGGGAAGATTTACATGATTTCCTACGCATATCAAATAAAAACAAAACAAACATAGGTATACTAACACATGGAGAACTTTGTTCTTTGGATCCTGTTAATGTTTCAAGATATTTTCACCATTGCTTCATTGCTATGCTACATTTTATTTGTAATAAAACTGATCCTCCCCTTGGAGAAGTGCAACACTTATTTTGGAGAAAAGAATACCAAGCCAGAGGAGCACCACATATCCACATGCTTTTATGGATTAAAGATGATCCTAAATTTGGTCAAGACAGTGATGCCACTGTTTTACAGTTTATTGAAAATATGTCACTTGTGAAATTCCATCAGAAGCCACAAATAGTGATCTTCATGCACAAATTTTACAATTTCAAAGACACAAATGTGGAAAATATTGTCGTCGCAAATACAAAAACAAAGGGAAATACTACACCAAATGCCGATTTGGTTTCCCTAGACCAGTTACAAATACAGGTCAACAACCTCATGTCTTCAGTTAGACATAGTGTTAAAGGTAAGTCACCAAAAAATACATATTACATAAAAAGAAAAGAAAAAGAAAAATATATCAATGATTATAATGCAATCATTGCCCACTTATGGAACGCAAACATAGATGGGCAGTACATTGCAGACAATTCTACTGCAGTTGCACGATATGTCACAGCATACTTAACTAAAGCAGAAAAGACAGAGCTCCAAGACCTCTGGAATGACCTGTCATCAGATAAAACAGTGTCTCAGAAATTATACAGTTTGGGCATAAAAATGCTCACCAATAGAGAATGTGGATCATATGAAGCAGTTGATCGTTTAATTGGTACTGCATTGTATGGTAAATCTGAAAATATAGTATGGCTAAGTCTTGGTCCAGCTAAATCTAGAAAAAGAGTTCTAAAATCATATGAAGATATAGAAACAATAGCCAAACGTGATCCCAACAGCCAAGACATTTTAAAAAACAATGTATTGGACACATACTACCCAAACAGAAGAAATACTTTGGAAAACATGTGTCTATACCACATAGCCCAAAACTACACATACAAAAATAATATGAAACCTGATGAAAAAAAAGGTAAATATAGAGTGACAAACTGTGAAGGCAGCTTAGTTAAACTCACTCAACCAAATTTAACTAATCATATCAAATTGTCATTAAAAACTCCTCAACATAAAGAAGTATATTGCATGTCCCTGCTACAACTCTTCAAACCATGGAGAAAAGAAGAACACATACTAGATAACTATGGCTCATATCGGATGCTTTCAAAGCAAATGAAAGCACTATAACTGATGTAAACTTTACACAGTACAAAACAATGTTGCACAATGAACAGCAACACGAAGAAGAACTCCAAGCCCAACTAAATAAGGACACTCCTGACAGTACACAACCTTCTGTAACAGGAAGCCAAGAACCACTGGGAGAACCACTAATAATAAATGAGGCAGAATTAGCTATGATAGAAGTAACTATACTACAATCAAAAGTAAACAATGATCAATGTATCATTTTTCAAGAAGTAACAAAACAAATTGCACATGGTGTAAAACATGAAAATAAAGAATGTTCCTGTCATAATTATAAACCTATACTACTGTACGTCAGTGGTGAAGCTGGTTCTGGCAAAACATTCCAAATCAAAATCATTAGTAAGTTCCTTCAACAATTGACAAACAACAAACTGTTAGCTGTTGTCACTGCCCCCACAGGATTAGCTGCCTACAATATAGGTGGTGTTACATTACACCGATTACTACTATTACCAGTAGAACACCAGAACAAATTAGACTATTACAAACTTTCTGCAGAAGCTGCAATGGAATTACGCAGAGTTTTGAAACAAATGAAAATGCTACTAATAGATGAAGTGAGCATGGTCTCCAACCTGATGTTTGCTTTGATTCACCTCAGATTATAAGAAGTAATCAAAACAGACTATGAAAAGATCTTTGCAGGAAAACACATTATTGTTTTTGGAGATCTGCTTCAATTAACACCAGTAAAAGGTGAGCCTATTTTTAAAACATTAGGACACAAACTCTGCCGTAAAACTGTTGGCAGCATTGGAAATGTCAACCTTTGGCAACATTTCCAATACAGAGAATGAACAGAAAACATGCGGCAATCTGCAGATCTCTCGTATGCCAACATTTTAAAAAGTATCAGAGTTGGTATACTTTCTAAAGAAGCAGAAGCAATATTGAAAACCCGGCACATTAATGCACTTTATGGCGATAATGCATGTGCTACAGATGTTATGCAACAATTAGCCCACAAAAATGTCAATTGTATGGCCTTAATGCCAACTCTTGCAAGCTGTTTCAAATTCAATGAAATCATGCTAAGTAAAGAAATGCAACCAATCATGGAAATTAGCGCCACAGACAAACTAGATGTACATGCTATGACACTACCCATGTGTGACCAAGCCACAACAAGACTAAATAGTTTAGAAAAATCAATCTCAAACAAAGCAGGCTTAGAAAAGATATTAAAATTATCCTTAAATTGCAGAGTAATGCTTAAACGTAACCTTGACGTGGATAAGGACTAGTTAATGGAGCACTGGGTACAGTTGTTGGCTTTCAAACATACCCACGCGACAACAAAATTCAGTTTGTCAATATACTCTGACAAACTTTCAGAAGTAAAAAGGATAGGACGCTCAACAGCTAGATTCCTTTTCTTCAAAGATATGTATGTACGCAGAGAACAATTTTCTCTAACTCTTGCATACGCAGTCACGATTCATAAATCACAAGGTCTTACCCTAGACAAAGCAATGATAGATATTGGTAACACACTCTTTAAAGAAGGCATGAGCTACGTAGCACTATCACGCTTATGTACACTTGACGGTCTATTTCTAATCAACTTTGATGCAAGTAAAATAAACGCTGATATTCCTTGCATTTTAGAATACAATAGACTTCGCTCACTATACACCCCCCACCTAAACACATATTCTGTTCCACAAAAAGTAAAATGTTATAAAAGAAAAATAAATCAAACAGAAATGCAACAGGATGTCACTGTAAATCCTCCAAAGAGAGTAAAAGAAACTAATACTTCATCAAGTACCACAAGCAAAAAAGAATCAATTAGGGAAAGTAAACCAGGTACTTCTTTAAAGAAGGAAGACAAACTCCAAAAAAAGCAGTTAGATACAGAACTACCTGGACCATTTAAATTCTCAAATATAGTTGGTGTAAGTTGCTACGCAAATGTAGCAATGAATATTCTATTTCAATTACCACCAATTGTTGACAACATTTACTTACACAGTGCAGACCCTTTGTGTTTGCAAATGTTAGTATTTCACAGAAATGCAGCAAACAATCCTGACAACACGTATAGTGTTTATGGAATAAGACAACAACTGGATTACTGTATTGGAATGGTGAAATTCACTATAAACTCTCAGGAAGATCCACAAGAATTTCTAATGCACTTACTACAAGTACTGGAAAACAAAAACATACCTATAAATGAAATCTTTCAGATTTCATACATGTGGAACCATACATGCACTCGCTGCAACAATGTGACACAAGAAGAAATCCCCAATGAACGCTTCATATATATATCAATACCAAATTGTGAATCCATTCCATTTCAGCGACTTGTACAAAATGCAAACCATGGTAGATTATGCTCTGCCTGCAATTCAGATAATCGCTCCACGTTAGTAATACAAACACATAGTAAATACATAATACTAATGCTTCTATGTTACAATGCAGATGGTACCAAAAACAACTGCAAGCTGACTGGATTCACACATGGTCAAATATCACTTGGTAAGAAAACCTTCACAACAATAGGTATAATCTACCACGCAGGAGCCACAACCAATTCAGGGCACCACACTGCATATATAAAAAAGAAATGTGGATGGTTTGAATGTAATGATAGTACCATTACTCTAAAGCAGAGATTACCAGCAAATCTTACAAACTCTTATTTGATGTTCTTAAAACCAAAATTTGATAACTAAACTGTACTTAAACCCTAAGTAAACTTGTGTTAAAAAAATATAAACTGTTAGAATACTCCAAAAGCTATCTAACTGCTCAAAGATTCTACAACAACTAATCAGATAAATGAATACCACTAAATTAGACCAAAAAATACACAGTTAGAATACGCCAATTGGTATCTAACTGTCCCAAAATTTAACAATATCCAAATAGATAAATCAATACCACTAAAATATATCAAAAAAATAGACAGTTAGAATACGCCAATTGGTTTCTAACTGCTCCAAAATGTTATAATATCCAAACAAATAAATAATGTTACTGCTTCAAAAAAATGCAACAAGCCAAAGTATAAAGCATTGGCCAGAAACAACAAGTGAACACTGAAAAGAAACAAACAAATAAACTGTAGCATAACAGAAAAAGGTTTTTTTTTAATCCAATATGGGTTTTTTTTCCCACAGACACAATGATTTTAGCAACAAATACAGAAACTGAGCAAATTGCACAGTACTCTGATTTGTAATCTACTAAATATGAGGGTCCAAAAAAAAAAGTATGTTGATTATACAATGTAATAAGTCATTACAAAATACTAATACTAACATGCTATTTTCTTTTATCACAGAAATTAACAAGAAATATATGTACTCCGGTTACTAGACCAAACAGTAAGTATACAATAATAAGGAGAACCATAGCAGCATATCACATCCATAGTATCTAATACCTTTGTTCCTTATACATTTGTTTTTCACCCAAAGTTATAAGCAAATATGAATGTGATATGCTACGGTGGTTTTTGCCAGGGCATAGAGTCTTGGGTGCATGGCCAAATGGCCATGCACCCAAGACTCTATGCCCTGGCAAGAACCACCGCAGCATATCACATCCATAGAGTCAAACATTTCAACTATGGTCTATGGAAACTTTTAATGTCCGCGGACATTATGAGTGTTCTTAGAACACTTTCAACTTGCCAGCGAACAATACGGACAGCGTTTTCAGGACACCCCCTACGAACATTTCAGAACAGCGCGATTGTTCTTAGAACACTTTCAACTTGACAACGAACAATACGGACAGTGTCCTCAGAACACCCCCATTTCGTTTATTTGCGAACATTTCAGAACACCATGAGTGTTCTAAGAACACATTCAACTTGCCAACGAACAATACGAACATCGCCTTCAGGACACCCCCTACGAACATTTCAGGACACCGCGAGTGTTCTTAGAACACATTCAACTTGCCAGCGAACAATACGGACTACGCCTTCAGGACACCCCCTACGAACATTCCCCGGACACTGCGAGTGTTCTTAGAAGCGCCTTCAGAACACCCCCATTTTGTTTATTTGCAAACATTTCAGGACACCGCGAGTGTTCTTAGAACACATTCAACCTGCCAGCCACAACCCCCATTCATATTTGCGAACATTTCAGGACACAGCGAGTGTTCGACAACGTCTTCAGAACACCCCCATTTTGTGTATTTGCGAACATTTCAGGACACCGCGAGTGTTCTTAGGGCACATTCAACTTGACAGAGAACAATACGGAGAGCGTCCACAGGACACCCCCTACGAACATTTCCCAGACAACACAAGTGTTCTTAGAATCGTCTTCAGAACACCCCCATTTTGTTTATTTGCGAACATTTCAGGACACCGCGAGTGTTCTTAGAACACATTCAACTTGCCAGCCACAACCCCCCATTCATATTTGCGAACATTTCAGGACACAGCGAGTGTTCGACAACGTCTTCAGAACACCCCCATTTTGTGTATTTGCGAACATTTCAGGACACCGCAAGTGTTCTTAGAACACATTCAACTTCACAACGAACAATACGGACAGCGTCCTCAGGACACCCCCATTTTGTTTATTTGCAAACATTTCAGGACACCGAGAGTGTTCTTAGAACAGTTTCAACTTGCTTGCAAACAAAACGGACACATATTGAGTCCTCAGGACACCCCCCATTCAGTGTATTTAGAACATTTCAGAACACCCGTGATGTCCGCAGACAAATTGAACACAAAAAGAACGTCTAACACATAAAAAAACACAACTTTCATCCTATCTCATACACTCCCACCCTCCCCAAACACTCCTACACACCAACACACTCTACTAAATACAAATTTTGAACAAAGTTTCACCATGCTGTCCGCGGACGTCTGCGAATCCAAGGTGGCGGGCGCTACCGAAAATCTGACACGCTTCACGCTCCACACCGTCCAATAAGCGAACACATTGCATGTCCGCGGACATCACACAAGCCGATTGGCCAATCAGGAAACTGTCTGCGGAGCAAACAGGGAAGTGTGTCCGCGGACCGAACACAGATATCACTATTTTTTTTTACCTACTTTTTGGTCATTTTAAAAAGAACTACTGGACAGATTTTCACCAAATTTGCAAAAGCACACTTTTAGGACCAAGCCGCTGCTCCTGGTCCAAATTTGGTGAAAATCCGTCCAGCGGTTTGGGCTGTAGACTATATGTAAGGATATTTGGCATGTTACAGCACAGAGTACAGCACTACTGCACAGGTAGCAAACAGCACAGAGTACAGCACTACTACACAGGTAGCAAACAGCACAGAGTACAGCACTACTGCACAGGTAGCACATTTTTTTTGCAGCACCACCACAAGGGTGCGGTGCATTGCTATATGTGTTACCAGATTAACAAGGAAAGTCAGGCCATTCAGTCAAAAACGATTTTAACATATAAGATGCAAATCTATTTTTACAGTTAAAAGCACATGTGCACACCCAAAAATGCACACTATTTTTCACCTGAAATGCCTATGGTGCGAGAGACACATTTGAAAATAATAACTAACCTTACTGACAACTAACATAACTAATGAAACATAATCCACTAATAAAAATGTGTCTCCACTGCAGAATTAGGCCTATTCTGAAAGTGAACTTTTAAACGCACATCCATTGTTTTTTCTGTTCTCTCTGCTGCCCTGTCCACATAACTACAGGAAGCAAATGGGCTCGAAAGAACAGGAAATCAGTTGGTTACAAAGTATTACTATAAAAATGAGCCATTGTGTAGAGAAGGAGGAGATGGCGTGATTAATTCTGATTGGAGCAGCGTCATAGCAAGTATCATGCTAGAGGGAGTGATCAGGCTTTTGCTGGGGGGTTTTTGAGAAAGGAGAAAGCAGTAGAGATTGGGGAGAGCTGAAAGAAGGACCTTTCCACTGGCTGAGGCATTCCTATCTGCAAAAGCTGAGAATTCCAGGCAATGACCCCGGTTTGAGAAGGCAAGCGTTCCTTTTTACTGGAGTTAATCTTCAAGGGAGCCACATTCAGAAAGAGAACAGCCAAAGAGAACAACTAAAAAGATAAGGTAATTACAGAAGTGCGGGAGCTGAGTGTGTACGGTAATACACAGTCAGTGTAGGATTCCTGTGCATGCCTTAATCAAATGCTAATGTTGCAATTTGAGTTCTGTTCTCCGCCACTCTCTTTGCAGTGTGTCATAGACAATGCTTTTACTGTACCATTTTATTTATTTCTGTAAAGAATGAGATCGTGTTTAATTGCAACTTTTATAATACAGAAAAATATTTGAAAACAGACGGGTGGTGTATTTACTATTTACCATTACAATGCTGATGATGTGGGGAGATTTTAAACAGTGCAATGGTCATTTTAAGACAGATGTGTGCATGTCAGATTCAGTATGAACAGTTGTGAGTGACCGTAGCATAGCTCGTTGGAGGTACATGAGCCAACGGGAAGAGAGACTCTCTGAACATAGCTCCCTACCGTATATAAGGTAGTGGAAATTACCACAAGATTACCATATATAGCTCTCTGTCATAAATAAGTCAGTGAGATCGCCCATGGTGGCACACTAACACTGAAAAATGTGGTATTCCTAAAATGTAGGTCTGAGGTCTCTCTAGTGATTACACGAAAAATCTAAGCAAAGATAAGGGATTCTGGACATTGGGGCCACAAATAAAACAAGGGAATTATGCTCACCAAAATACCACCAACCACGCCTACCACCCACGCATACCAAATGTGCATGCCTGGGTGCTGAAATAATGCATGTTCACTGTATTATTGTTGTACATGGCCCAATCTGAATACAAGGAGTGATTGTTGCTAAGTTATATTTCGGCGGTAAGAAAATACCATCAGGCCCCAAATCACCACAAAATACCCTACAGGCTGTAGACGCGAGCAAACATTTTTTCCCATTCAGTCTATGGGGAAAAAAAAGTTTTGGGACCCCCCTATAACTTTGCCCCCCCTCGACGAATCCTCACCAAACTTTGCAAAAAAATTTAGAGTGACCCAAATACTTTATTTGCAAAGTCTAGTGAGGATTCGTCCAGGGAGAGCGAAGTTATAAGCCACCCAAAAAGTGCTCTTCCTATGGAAACACCAACTTAACCATAACTACATGGCCACTACCGTGGCCATGTTATATATATATATATATATATATATATATATATATATATATATATATATATATATATATATATATATATATATATATATATATATATATATATGCACATTATGGCAGTTACTGGTAAATCACAACGTTTTTGACACATAACAAACATCCTTAGAGAGAGGCTGGACTTAAGAGGAGAGAGAACGGTAACTGTCCTATCCTGGTTGCAATAACTCTTGAAGGGCACTGCCCAAAATTGAAATCTTGATAGTGTCATCACTGGTATATAAAGTGGATGCACTATGAGTGAGGGACAGAGCTGCTGAAATGTATCATCTGACAGCGGCAAGGAAACCCCAAAAGGAGATGTTGCTGTAATTGCATCTGGGTGGAGTGGCCAATTGCTGGGAAGGCCTAAATGCTGACTGGGTCCTAGGGCAAAGAGCTGGGGACCATCCTTCAGAGTGGGGTGACCAGACCACTGCTCTGTCCTCCCAGAGGATCCTGAAATGCAGCTGTCTTTCCTGAACTTTAAACAAAGGTTTTAAATGTAAGTAGAATTGTGCCATTTCAAAACAAAAGGTGGGGGGAGTCTGCTTGCCTTAAATCCTTTCCCTTTATAGTGGGCGTGGGCAAAACTGTGTAGACCTTTACCCGATTTAACAAAAATATTACTTTGATTCCCCATTTGGCAGAACACCACCGGATGATGTTTGTTAAAATTAGAAATTAACAAAGTTCACTCCCAGTGTGCAATGAAAACTATAGCCTGTGATTTAATTGGCAACTTTCTGTTCAACTTCCCCTAATACATGACTTTAAGTGGAGGGGGGCTGAAAATCACAAATTCCCAAATCATTCACATTTTTCTGTCCAACTTCCCCAACACACACCAAAGTAGAGAGGTCGGAAAACAAACCACTAAAACACCCTGTGTTTAATTTAAGGCAAAAGTGTGGGTGAAATCATAATTGCCATATGCATTTGTACCAATTTATAAACCAAACTGCTAGCCTTTTAAGCGCACACAAAAATTTAAATTGCACAGCACTACATATGTAAATTGCTTTTGCTCAATGACCATTGTTGATTATTTCTCAAAGTGAAATTGGGATGTGATTTGTGTTTCTCCCAACCAACTTGTGTGATTTATTTGTGTAACTAGAAGTTTAATTGTGGACCACAAAGAAGGTGACATGTGCCATTTTAGTGTGATCTCCATTGCTTATTATTCAAATAAATACAAATATGTTTCCTATACCTTGTCCTGGTTCTTGGCTCGTTGTGGGGCACAGGGGGGGGGGATTTGTGTGACTCTATATGAGTCTTCTGTAAGGCCAGCACTAAAAAAACATAAGCGAGTATTGATCTTTCATTGGGGTGGGAAGGAACTCTCGCGTTAAGGGTGGGCTAAAACTAACGCAACAATGTATAAAAGTGAACATGTGTTCGTTTGTGCCTGAGTTTGTGGCCAAGTGTGGTTCCATATACAATTACACACCATTTCTCCAATCTACACCACATTGCACATATTTACCATATAGGACACTCTGGGCATTACTGGCTGCATGACATGTGAACACCCCAACATTTTCCTGCAGATTTCAGTACATGTCAACATTTATTTGGAGGATTGTGGCTTGGCAAAGCACTGTTCCTTATACAATTCCACACTGTTTCACCAATGTGTAACACATTTTGCATAGTTTCCTGTTAGGACTCTCCAGACATTACTGGCTACATGACATTTGGACACCCACTCCTTTCTGTGGGTTCCAACAAAACTCTAAATGTGTAGGTTTATGGCTTGGTGAAGCGTTGCTCCTTATACAATTTCAAACTCTTTCACCAACATGCACCAAATGTTGCATAGTTACCTGTTAGGCCCCTCCGGACATGTCTGGCTACATAATATTTGGAAACCCCGCCCCTTTCCCCAAATTTCAGCACATTTACACATGAGACGGTTGCCTGAAATTGGTGAAACAGCAATGTAGTCGTAGAAGGATCAGTCTTAACACGAGGAACAACACTGAAGGCCAACTATGTTTCAAGGCCCCAGGATGCCTGGTTTCCAAGATATTTGCACATTAAAGCACTGCAACAAGCTCCACCACGCCAGAGTAGGGAGAAAGCACAGAAGGTCCCAGTATGCAGCAGCACACCAACTCTTGCATCCCCCAGCGCCTGCTCTGGGGTATTTCAGCAAGCCACATGCACCCATTCTCAGTGGAGTTTACTTGAGAGTGCCAAGCACATCAAGTGATAAGCGAATCGGACTGGCGACCTACAGGATCATTGATTTTGAACAATTGATGAGAGTGTTGTCATGTCTACCTACAGAACCTGTTCAAAGAATGGCTATTTTTTGCTAGTAACATATAAAATCCAAAAACTATTCTTCTACAAAAAGACATTCAATACTTCCTACAGATAACATACAACTAAACATAAAAACATTTTGGTATTACTATGTTCCAATTTATATTAATGTCCATAAAGAATGTGTGTAAGTGAATTGTAACTACTTTTTGTACAAGAGGTTTAGATTGAGCTATGTAGAATTCAGTGGAATACACAATAACCTTCTCATCAGGAAGTGGTTTTCATCAACTATGGATACAAATGCATAGAAAATGTAAAACAACGCAAATAGACATAATTCACAAAGATATGAGAAGAGCTGAAAGTGTTACAATAATCAGGACTACAAATATGGTGTCCAGAATATAATTTCAATTTTTGACAGAGAGCGGTTTCCAGGCGTATTTCCTATAAAGTAAATTGTTGTTTGCTGCAATGTTCCAACCTTCGTTCTTCGATAAAAAGATAGAACACACACACACTCCAGACATGTCAGTCTCATTTACTTTAGTTTGCCAGTTCTGGACACGTAGTTTAAAACAATAGGCATGAGCACATAAATCAATCTTTACCATTTTCTTTCACAAAATGGAGAAATACATGAGCCAATATCAGAGGACATAAGAGTGAAGTGAACGTTTATATCCTTAATATGACAGAAAATTACATTCTGAAAATCAGAGGTAAGGTTTAATAACAAGTCATTACAATTCAAATGTGAATACCATTCTAAAATTTATTTGAGTAATGTATTTACATACTTTCACAGCCAAAACAGTTAATGTTCTGATTGGAACACTTATTTTTAAGAGATTATCACCGATAGACAGAGGATAAGAAAATATCACAGGAAACGTTGGTGAGTTTATCATCGATTTATCTGACAGAGGTGTATAGAAATGCATAAAAAGTGTATGGAAGGCTTAGATAGGATATTCCTATGTGATTGCAGAATTAACAATTAGATGAAGTTGGTGAAATTCAGGTCCTAAAAAATAATTTAATTTTGAAACACGTAGAGACAGACACGATGTTTGAGATATCATGAAAAACCCAAATTCATATATTACAAAGATGAATTGTGTACATGTTGTAACTGTATATTGAAAGTATTAATGACATTTAGAAGAACAAAAAAAACAATATATCATTGCACATGTATTTGAATTACTGGATGAACAAAATTGTGATTTTGTTACATTAATTTAGCTTGAATCCAATACATTTTAGGAACAATAACTTGAAGTTACTGATGGATTGTTTGCCGGGAAGAGTGCAGAGCATGTCCACCAGAGGGTTTCTGAGGGACCACGTAAGGTTTCATTTTAGAAATGAGTGCATGTTCTTTTAGCTCTAGCATTCATAAAAGCAGTAATTTGTTGATCTAAATAAAATAGAATCAAGCTAAAAAGGTATTAGTGTGGCCACGACTACTTATTATTTTAAAAAGTATTAATAAGACAGCCCCAAGGCACACCGGTGTGGTGGGGGCTTGTAGTTTCCTCAGTGCGGGAGGCACTTCCCCCCATGCTCAGTGGGGGGGATGGCTCAGTCAGAGTGCGATTAAACACACAAGCAAAGTCTCCATCAGCAACAAAGAGGCTACAGTTCCATGGAATACAGGACTTCAGAGAGTCAAGACGACCCTACAGCAGATCCGGTAGAACCAGCAGAGGAGCCAGGCTCCGCAACTTTTTCCTTCAGCCCCCCCCCGGCATCACCTGTGCTCCTTCCTGCTTCCCCCCTCTGTTTGCTCCCTCTGCCTGCCCTCTCCTCCCTTCCCACCTTCCCTCCCATGCAATGATTGTCCAAGGCGTCCATGAAGCCCGGTAGCAATACCATGCAACAAGACAATCCCTTCCCATTCAGCACAGGTCTGCACAGGGCTAGGATGACCCTCTGGCTGATCCAGTAAGGCCAGCAGAGAATCCTTGTTCACAGACTCTGCATCTTTTGCCTTCAGGCCTGCACCATCATACGCACTACTTTCTGCTCCCCCCCACTCTGTTTGCTCCCTCTGCCCTCCCTCTCTTACCGACAGCCACCCATCCTTGCCATGTTTGGCTGGGGCATCCAGGATGTCACCTTAGCTTTAAGCCCAAGGGCAGGCTTGCCCTGGCAGCCAGTGTAATGCCAAGGCAAAGGCTAGCTCCATAGGGCATCTGGATCGCCTGTTTGCCTGGTCACCCTGGTCACCCTGCAACGCAGCATACAGCGACAATCAGGTAAGGTGGTAAGGATCCAGGAGCACAGTGAGTGCTGTATCTCTGAAGTCTTGCCACTATGTTATCACTGCCATTTGAATGTTACGATTGTGTTAAATCCTGCAGCCTAGAAATGTTGCCACTGTTTTAAATCCTGCAGTGCACTGTGGTTTTACATTGTGTTGTGATTCTTGCGGTCCTGTGAAGTGTGACACTGCTTTCAATCCTCCTGCACTCTCATGTTTGGCTTTGTGTTGAATCTAGCAACCCTGTGCAGTTGGCACTAATTTAAATACTGCTGTGCTCTGAAGTCTGCCAATCTATTAAATCTAGAAGACCTGTGAATTTTTCCACAGCTTAAATCCTGCTGTTCTCTGAAGTCTGTGCCAATGTGTTGAATCTAGATGCCTCATGAGGTTTGCCATTGTGTTAAATCTAGCAGCCCTACAAAGTTTGCCACTGCTTAAATCATGCTGATCTCTGCGGTTCACCACAGTGTCAAATCTAGCTGCACTGTGAAGTTGCCACTGCTTAAAAACCTGCTGCATCCTGTAGTTTACCATTGTGTCGAATCTAGTTGCCATGTGAAGTTTGACATTATATTTGAATCTAGCCAGCCTGTGAAGTTTGCTACTGTTTTGAATCCTGCTGCCTTTTGAACTTTGCCATTATATGTAAACTCAATACGTGCAACTGTTGAATCTAGCCACCCTGTGAAGTTTGCCACTTCTTCAAATCCTGCTGCACTCTAATGTTTACCACTGTGTTGCATCAAGCTACCCCCTGAAGTTTACCACTCTGTTGAACCTAGCCACCCTGTGAAGTCTGCCAGTGTGTTGACACTGAGAAATGTTACCACTTGATTTGAATCCTACTGCCTTTTGATTTTCACCACTATTTAAAACGTGTTCCCTTCAAAGTGTACCATTGAAAAATGTGTTGAATCTTGCTTCCCTACTAATCACTAACCACCCCTTTTTCTTGGCCCTCTCCTGCATACCTCCACATACCACACACGCTCATATGGATTAGCCTAACTACATACAAGCACACAAGCCACACATCGGCCACAAGAACAAAGAGCCACAAATTACGAACAACACATACACTGGACATTGCCCCTCCGGACACAATAACCCCGGCACACACAATCAAAGCACACTCAGAAAGCCAATATGCCAGTTGCTCTTGGTTCTGCAAGCATCAACAGAAGAGCACAACCTCTATTCTATCCCTCTTCCCTCACAAATCTACCACGCAAATGGTGGCTGTGCAAGGTATAAATCAACTCAACATTATTCAAGATCCAGGAAGCTCTCCTTGCTTCCTGCCTGCCGGGAGCTTGGTAGCCAGAATCCTGGACAAAAAAATTAAGCCTGGAGCTGCTGGTCTGGAAACAGGTAAGAAAAAAAAGGTTTTGTATGTATGTGTTCGTGCAAGTGTGTTGGATATTTATGTATGTGTGCATGTATACTTCCATGCATACAAGGTTATGTCTGTTTAAGTGCACGAATAAATGAGTTTGCATTGGGAATGGTGTGTTTCAGGGGTGTGAATGGGAATGTGAATGCAATGTGAAATTTCTGGGTGCATATGCGAATCAGTGAAGAAAAATATGCATGTATGAGCGATTGTGGGTGAATGGATACAGATGTGTGCATGTGACGCTTGGGCCCAGGAGAAATTGGTGCAAGGATATTGTGTCCTTACATTGGCATGGCATGAGGAGTGCTATTGAGTGTGGGATGGTTTGTGTTGGAAGTTTATGGCATAATTGGGCAGGATGAGACCTTGGCATTTTTCTTCCATTGGCATGTCATATTTTACTCACAATAAGGGGATTGCCAATATGATTTTTGTTCTTGCATTGGGGAATGATTTGTGCGGCCAACAAAGAAATGTTCAATATTTTGGAATTGCATTATTTTGGTGGGATTAACGGCAATAGCAGCATGCTCTGTGCTATTTCAAGTTGGGGATGAATTTGTGAAGCCAGCAAGGACATATTCATTATTGTGGAGGATTCGCATGTTTTACTCACATTAAATCAAAGTCAAAATAACTGTTTTAAGATGGAGGGGGGAGTATTTGAGCCAGGTAGGAGATTATGTTTCCTTACTAGAACATATTTGTGTTTTACTGGCATAGAGGTCAAAGTCAAAATTAGCATTTTTACCTTGTGGGAGGGCCATTTTTTCATCCAGCAGCACGGACGTGATGCTTCCTTACTGTGCCATTGCATTTTTACTAGTGTTAAGTGCAAAGTGAACATGGAGAGTAAGGGAATATTTGTATAGCTAGCAAAAAGGGATAGCTTTCGTTACTGGTATTAAGGAAAGGTCTAAATTAGTTTTATTACAAGGGGCACGGGGAATGTGTGCAGCCAGCAGGAGATGTTTCATTACTGTGGCATTTCATGTATGTCTTGCATTAAGGACAAACATGAAGCATGTTCTTATATAGTGTGGACTGGGAGCATTTGTGTATCCAGCAATAACATGTTAACATGTTTTCTTCCCATGGAATGGGACTGTTGCTGGCAGCAAGCCAAAGCCATCAGGAACATGTATTTACATGGGGATACTGGCATATATTGGCAGAACCAGCAGGAACATGCTTTCTTGCTGTATCATTAATGAGCATAATACAACTGACCATACACACAGGTGATGGTACATTCCTGCACCCTGGGCAGGGAAAGCACCCTTATGGCTATGCTACTTAAAAGATGTAAGGTTCCATTAAAATACATACTTACATCATTCCCCTAGCGCATTGTGCTGCATTTCCCTGACCAAAATGATACTCATGTGCATTGTGCATGCAGCATGGTCCAAGCAGGCCCTGGAGTACGTGGTTTAGCCTACACTTTGTATAGAAGCTTGGGGTGAGGGCCCTCAACAAGTTTCAGATGGGGACCCTGACTATTGTGCTATGCGGCTGCCAGTTCAGTGACTTTCAACAAGAACTCCCCTTTGTCATGTTTTTAAATTGCAAAGTTTGCAGGTAGGGTGGCAAACTCTAAAAACATATCTTCATTCAGCGTTGAGCCACAAAAGTCTTCCACAACAAATAAAAAAACCTCAGAAATATAATAATTTGGTAAATATCACAATTTCATTAAATTTAGACTCATTAAATTGTACTAAGGCCCTACTGCATCATTACAAAAACATGAGTCCAAACATTAATTCCATTATATTAATTTCCCTTTAATTGTAAGAGTGTAGGACAGGGAGGATCAGTCTGCACCTTTTTCCCAGTGGGGCAGCATTTGCCCCTGTGAGCACCGGCTGCTATGGCAGAGTTCCCAACGTGTTCTTCTTTGACTCGCATCTCCTATAAAAAAAAAAACAATACGTTCCTGGCCGTGCCTGGATTCCCAAAGTCAATTCGAAAAGAATCAAGGGCAGTTCCCTCCTGTTGGCTTATCCAGGTGCAACTTTTGATTCGATCCCTAGTTGCAAATAAGTATCCCCTCACTGTCTGCATCCAGTGTAAGCATTTATTTATTAACGTGTTGCCAGATTTGTGTTGGTTCGAAAACAATTTAGGGACCCCATGTAGATATATTGATCCCCTTCTCCAAGATGTCATTACACTGCTCTCTACCTACTTTTGGCTGAAATTTAGGGGATTCTCAGTGGTCTGTTCTCCTGTTAGGATCACAACATCTCAGGTCTTTTGTGGGCTGTCGGCCTCATTATGAGGTTGGCGGTAACCTGCCGGTGCTACCGGCGGGTTGCCACCAACCCTGTACCACCATGCCACTGCCTGACATCCCGGTGTACCGGAATATCGCAAGCGGCGGCAGTAAGGGTTAGTCTCCATTTCCATGGAGTCCCATGGGACCCCATTGAAATGGGGACACTGAAGCACCAGCACCATTGCTAGCAGGGCAGGTGCTTCAGTGAGAGATTTACCAGTAGGTGCCTGATTGTCCGGCAGGTCAGGCCTGCCGGGGGATCCATAGCCCTACCAGCTTTCTTAGAGTATGGCGGTCTGGAAAATGTGCTGGTACATTGCTACCAGCACCCTTGTTTCTGGACTGCCATGCTCATAATGTGGCCTACCTCTTGGGCACATGCAGGCTTGGTACTCGCTTGATTCACGTTACTGCCTTCCTCCCCACCGTGAAATGGGCTGATTTTGTCAAAGCAGTTTATAAGTATGGTTGGGCCAGATGTCATTGGTATATTAGTTGGCCTTATTTCTTTCGCTTGATTAGTCCAATGGCTCCTCTGGCCAGTCCCTTCACAATTTCGACGATCAGGGATAGGATTAAGTTATTTATTGTGAGGAGCTCAGATACAACAGTACTAGAGTAACACTTCTTATGATATAGACTCCCCTCACCAGTCTGGGCATAGCCAAATTTGACCCATTGCTCACCAAGGAGGGATCTCATGTCTTACTATCCAAACTCTAAAAATCATATTTCTCTAATCCGGCAATGTTTGCCTTATGTTTCATTACACACACAAACACACAAGCAGAAAGCACATGCTTATTTTCTTTTCTTTGCATCATTGTTGTGTGCATGGATTCTTTTTGACTTGCCAGAAGACAATAGTCAAATAGTCCTTTACATTTTAGGTGATTTGAGGGGCATTTTAGCAAATAATTGAGTGTATCATAAACATGATAGCTATTACAATAGGAAAACAAAAGATGTAATGAAGTAGAAATGATGTTAGTGTTAAGCATGAGTATATGGAAAGTGTAAATATAGATAATACAATTTATTCTAAAAAGCAAGTCATTGCCTGAGTGGTGTATTACCGATGTGACATTAATTTACATACATAGACATAACAAAATGGCTGAATGAAAGGGTAATGGGTATTGAAAAGGGTGAAAGCAAATATAATATCACAAATGTTATTTTTAAAATTGAACTCCTGCGATTTTCTGCCCGCACTTTCTTTATGAAGCATTCTATGACACAGTCAGAAAGATTTTTCATTAAAACACAATGACGGAAAGGTCCTTGTGGAAACATGTTTTCGCCACTCTAGTTAAAACTGCAACAACCACAGCCAATACTCAAAACGTGTGCAATCAAATCAAAATTTGTAAAAATAAGGTTTAAACAGCGGCCACAAAAATGAAATGTGTACTGAGGAATCTCCTGCAGACTACAAACTGTCTGCTTGTTGACAGATTTTAATGCTAGAAAGAACAATTGAACAATATGTTTGCCATGTGTTGTATTACCACTGATTTGTTCCAACTGTACACAGATCTTGTATTTTTCTTATGGTTTCGGAAAGCACATATGTTTGATGTCCCCGTGCTTTTTAATTGCTTCACAACCTGCTCATATGTGCAAATTCAGTTAACAATGAATAACCAAGCAGTCCTTCTCTGCCCATAGAATGCAAATGACTTGTTTAACTAAATGAAAATCACTCACAATTGAAGTCTTTGCAACACGAGGACTGAGGAGAGAGAGCAGTAGCAATTAAAATGCACTGTTATTTTCATTTGTATTTAAAATAAAACATTTGCTTTTAAGGTAAGTCTTATGATGTGTTTCAATTAAAGACTATCCCAGGCTTTCTGGTCAAGGTTATGTGGTGACTTCTTAAAGATTATTTTAAAGGCCAGGCGTCCTTCTCAGAATGTCTTTACTGATGCGTTATTGGTTTACTGAGGGGAAGCGATTCCGGCCCATATCTGGTACATCTAAGGACACCGAACTGAAGCTCACAGGGAGAGCAAGCGATTCAACACAGTTCCTATCTACAATATACCAATTCCCTTTCAAAACACATACAGAAGATTGGCGGGCAGCCACTGGAGCACTCAGACATATTTCATCCATCTACCCTTCTGTGTCTTGTTAGATGTATAGCACTCTGGCTCTTTATGATGCAATTCCGGCCTAGCGACTGAAACACGCTCACCCTATACGGGCATTTAATTTGCACTTGTAATCGTAGGTGTATCGCCTTTAATCAGTGCGTATTAGTCAAAATCACCAATATGCATTTAACATGGCTAAAGCATTGCAAAACTCAGGTTTACTAGGTGGTTCTGCATTCTAAGATATAATATGAACAACTGTATAAATACCCGTTTGATTTTACCACGAAGAGTGTGATTTCAATCCTAAAACAATATTCTTTTAAATTCAGATTGCAAACATTCGTTTTTAAATTACCAGATTAAATTGAAATAATAATGTAACATGAATAGATGTTTATCATCTTCTAAATGTACCAGAGATAGCACATGTATCCACTAGAAGTCAACCTATGTTTGCAAGTGATCATCTCTTCAATGTCTTTATGCGTATTGCAGGCTCCTTCCCATGCTTTATCACTCGGTGATCATTTTTTCATGCCGTCACTCTCACTCATATCTCCTTTTAATGTACTCAACTTTCATTAACGATTTGTATCACCGTTACAATGAAATGAAGTAGACACAAATAAATAAATATGTATATATATATTCAAAAACGTTATGGTTCCAAGTAAAACCGAAAAACCCCTGGACTTCGCCAGTTATGGTAAGCTAAGCTACCATAACTCACGCCACCACCATACACTGCTAAGACTAACACCCAGGACATCAAAGGGACGTTATGGTTAAGTTGCACTACTAACAACCTATGAAATTCAGTGAAAAAACTTTGTCAAAGGGACGTTATGGTTCCAAGTAAAACCGAAAAACCCTTGAAATGTGCCAGTTATGGTAAGCTAAGCAACCATAACTCGCGCCACCACCGTGCACTGCTAAGACTAACACCCAGGACATCAAAGATGACATCAAAAATGTAAGAATGTCTCCCTTGAAAGTCTGTGTGTCTTTAAGAAGGCCATATATTTATCCAAGGTTAAACGGTGAAGAAAATGCCGTTTCAGCGAGCAGCACTCCCGTGATATGGATGCCTGGATTCAAAAATGCCAAGAATACTGCCAAACTTTGATAATGTAACAAACTTTATTAAACAACGTTCATTCATAATTAAAATTTCCACCTCCCAGAATATTTCATGCCAGCAGGCAGGCAGCCTGACGCGTTTCGCCACAAATGTGTGGCTTGTTCATATATATGACACCATTTAATGAGCAACTGACAGACAGAAGTATCACCACAGATAACAAGACAACACCGAGCAGACAGGTCATTGACTTTTAAGACATTTAAGACTCCCCCACCCCACCAAAATCAGTGGAGGCAATGGCGATTTCCAGGCAAAGCTGTGAGATGATTAAATATCGACTTACATACATACATACACTTAACCAATAGTTCCAAAAGTGATACAAATATGTGTTCCCTAAAAGTTTACTGCAAAGAAAACGGTTTCAACAAGGTGGGTTTTTGAGAAATCTTAAATGAATGAATACAGTATTCACAGAAGGGATACCATACATTAAGACATCTAGCCTAGGGAGTACTTAATTTGAGACCGTTGTTATCTTTTCATTGGCACGTTTCTCACACTCTACTCCCCTCAAGATGTGCAAGAGGACCCTCAGGATTTGTCCATGCTTGTGCCAGTTTTTGCCTCACTGCTTTAAGGAAATGTGTTATCATAGTTGATCTGTTTCAAGACAATCTATATTGACCTAGTATTGACATCAATGGGTTAATTGGAATGTGAATATCGATAATCACTATTAGCCTCGATAGAATCGCCCGTTTAGCGATAAGCCCTACTCCTCCATAAACTACTACGCCTCCATGAACTAAAACCTTCACCTCCACAAACGTGTGTTTTTGTCCACGTGTCCTGCGTGTGTACCCCCGCTGGAGGTAACTAGTGGGGTTCCTGTGTGTCCCCCACTCGTTCCCCTTCCTCTGGCTCCCTGGGGACACCACACTCCCAGATGCTGCCCCCAGCCAAAGTACTACTTATTCACTTAGTACTTGTTCGTAATGCAAAATTCATGCTCCGAATCTATAGATGCTGGAATTTGGGACAGGTAATATGTTTTGAGTAATGTTGACACAATATATTTCAGGCAGTCTTCATTCCGGTAAATTGTATGGCAGTCTGGCTGCAGTCCTTTTGACGTAAAATCGGCTTTCACTTACTGACATTTTGAAAATGTCCGGCCAGCAGGTAGGGAAAGGTTGTGCCTGGAGACGATGTGCATTTTAGGAGATGGCAAAGAGGCTTCCCATGATTCGCATATATCTGTAGCAAGAAATGATGTATTAAACCTCTACAACTACTCGTCGCAAAACACCATTACCATCGCTATAGCACAAGCTGTTCTCAGTATCTTCCCCAGTAGTCTCTCTTCCATTAGAATAACAAGCCCTCTAGCACACAGGACATCCATGTTATTGCCTGTCCCAAGAAGAGGAGCTTATTCCTTCCTGCATATTGGGAATATTTTGGATTCATGATTGTTTTTTTCCATATATATTTGTTGTTAGCTTTCAGATTTCTTTGTTCACATAGTAGGTAGACAGACACACAGGGCCTGAATCATGGAATATTTTGCACAGTGCAAATTACTTTTCACTGGTGCAAAGTGACCTTGCACTGCCAACAAACACCCTGATTCATGGAATAGTTGCAAAGTGTCTTTTTGCAGTGCAAAGTAATTTTATGAAAATATACTGATGGCAGACCACAAATGGAAAAAACTTAGTGGATGATATTGATGAGGATGTTAGGAAGGCTCATTATACACATTAGATTCCTATGTTGCATTGTAAACAGAGAAAACTATTTCAAAACCTCTATGCCATCCCTTTCTAAAGAATATGGCAAATTCGTTTACGGTGCATTTAAAAAAAAGTTTTAACTTAAGATTCGGCCTCTCTTTTCCAAAAGAGGCATACTCAGCCTGTACATAAAAATGACAGTGTTAACTGGTTCAATAAAAAGAAGAACATAAAGATTACAAAACTCTATGTTTTGACACAGTCACGCTCATTCAAACTGATTTTCTTCATATCTACTTTAGTTAGTGCTAAGTGAGCCTGGGCAAATAAGCTTGGCTGAACCCTGAATCACAAGACAGTGTGCGATATTCAGGGTTCGACAAACCTTATGAAGTCTTAAAATATGGGACTTATCGGGTGTAGGATGCATGATTAACCTGTCCATATAATTAAACTGCGTCTGGAGGTCTTTATCAGTCAGTGGGTTTCCTCCAGAGAAGGAGGAGGAGAGCCCCTATGGACCCCTAGTGTTGGCTCAGCCACTCTTACACTTTCATGGCAGATGTTCACATTCCTGAAATTAATAAATTCACAGGCCCCCCTGCTCAGGAATTGGCATTAATGGCAGTGTGGTTGGGTTTAATTTAGTTTAATACTTAAGTTTAGTTAGGTTATTTACTTATATAGCGCGCCTAACCCAGGGGAATCTGGGCGCTTTAGCTTACAAATAAAGCATGTTACAATCCACAGTATTACACAGTTTCAATGTTGTTTAATTACATATGCTGTTTGTTACAATGCACAAAAGTACAAAAATACAAAGTTGCTAAATCAGATATACACTATGTTACAAGGCACAAACATTTAAAAAAATAAATACAAGGTTTCTCACTTGCTGTGACAAGTGTTCTGGGTACACGAGGTAGCGAGATACGGTGGCAGTAAAACATTAGAAGATGCTTGTCGGCAGCTGACTTGGGTTACAGAACAAAGTTAGGCAAGCCTAGTAAAGATAATTGATGTACCAGATATAAACAGTATGCTGTATGAAGAGGATGGGACCTTTGATGACAATCAGATTACAAAGGGTGCTGAGTGAAGAGCCATTCTTTTACTTTGGCTCTGAACAACCAGAAAGAGGGTTCCGCTCTGAGGGCAGGTGGGAGTGAGTTCCAACATTTAGCAGCAAGCACAGGGAAGCCTCCTGCCATTTTCAATTTGTATTTTGGGGTGTTAAGGCAATTGGGATATAGCGAGCTAAGAGGTCTGATTGATTGATTCCTTACGAATGTGTCTGTCAGATATTTAGGTGCTGTGTTTAATATTAATAATGCGCCAAAGGTCCTTAGGCAAAAAGGCACACATGTAAAACAAAGACAAGCAATGTGCAAGACAAATGAGGCATGACAATAGTAGTCCGATGATTGTAAACAACAATACAGGAAAGGGGTCGAATTTAGATTAGTAAGGCAACATACAGATCAGGAGTTTAAGTGAAGAAGAAGGTCTACAAAGACTTCTTAAAGATTGAGAGAGAACGTAATTCTCTGAGATTGGATGGGAGACTGTTCCATAGACAAGGCACTATGCAATCAAATTCCAGATTCCCAGATATAACACGTTTGAACCATGGTTTCATCAGAAGGTTAGAGTTGTTGAATTGCAGCACACAGGAATTTAGTTTAAAGACTAATCTATTTTGCATGTCTACAGGAGCCTTCCCGTATAAACACTTATGAGTGATGGTAATGACCTTGAAAGCAATGTGCTCCCTCACTGATATGGTCCCTGTGCTTAAGTTTATTAATAATCCACACAGCGCTATTGTGCAATGTTTGCAGTTTGGTCATATTACGCTGAGATGAGCCAAATATTAGACTGCCACAGTAGTCTATTTTCACCCCAATAATAGTATGTGCTAAATGGGCATAGTTCTCCTTAGATAAGATGGGATGAATGCGGGAGAGAAGCTTCAAGTAATAGGAGGTTGTTGAGACAATATTATTGGTTTGTGCTTTTATGTTCAATGAGGTATCAAGATACTCCCCCAAGGTCTTAACTTTGATTTGTGGGATGCATTTAAAGGCCCCAAACAGAAGTCCCTTTCACCTGAACAGCAGCATTTAAACACTGCAAGCAAAAACTGCCCTGCTTTGCTTTCCCTGTCACATGAGTGGCAAGCCTTTAAACTCTGCAATCAAATACGGCCCTGCATTGCTTTCCCTGTCACATGAATGGCAAGATGTCAAACACTGCAACCGAAAACGGCCTGTCTTTTGCTTTCCCTTTCACATGAACAGCAGCCCTTTAAACACTGGAACCAAAAATGGCCTGGGTTTTTCTTTTGTGCTTATGTAAAAAGAAAAAAAAAACATGTGGAAAGGGGCCTACCCATCATCATGTATGGACAAGCAGCAATGTAAGGTCACCCAAGAAGCAGGAATCAAAGAATCCTGTGACCTGTAAGACAGGATTTGTAAACATTAACAGCAAATAAGGCCTGCACATGTAATGCAATTAAAAACATCTTTAAAAAGCCACAATGGACAAAGATATCACTGCTCACACAGAAAATGTCAGGGAAACATGATGTGTGGGGTGACCAAAGCAAATGTATATTAGGTTTCACCCATAAAACTCCTGTAACCTGTGAAGAGACACTACTTCAGGGAAAACCGGTTCTGGCTGAGGCAGGAACTTCGCAATGGCAAGCCCCACATCCAGCTGGATATCAAACCTATCCTCTAACTATCCTGTAATAAAATGTGATGCTGCGGGAGGCATCATTATTCGCTGTTCTGCAGACATGGCAGGAAAGCAGGGATTTCAAAGACGGTATTACATGGCTAAAGCATGATAAAAAGGTATGAGTTCTTGTTGCACGCACTTCAAAGAGCAAACTGTCAATTTCACACAGACTCATAAAAAAACTCTGGTCAAAGGGTGACCCAGGGGAACAGATTGCTGTGGGGGATGAAGCGGCCAGCCCTTTTGCTGACGGACACACTCATCTTTCATACTAAAAGACTATTTTGTTTGAGGCATTTTGTGAAGCCATCAGACGGAGGATGGATCTCTATTGTATGACATTGTTCATGTAATTTCCAGGCGGTTTTATGGATATAAATTGCATTTACCTGTGACTCTGGGAACTGTAATGGCCAGTTAGATCAGGTTTCTGGCTGATCTGAACATGTGACAATTATGAGATTTGAAGAAAAGGGGGAAAATTAAAATAAGAACATGCTTGAGAACTTACATATTCATAACTGTTGTACATTTTATGAAAACAACAAAAAGGTGACACATGGCAATGCTACATCACATGGATTTGGTGGTTGGCTTATCTAATTTCCCCTGACTAACTCAAACAGAATATATGTTGCATATGGCAGTTGCTAGTACAATTATGAAGTTGGCTACAGATGAGTTGGTGTTTTTGTATCTTATGCAAGATTTGTGTTCATTCATCATTTGCGACCAGTTTCTCCCACGTAATAAATACCACTTTGGCAGTGTATACAGTATATGCTATTTTCTGTGTTGCATGTTGTGAAGCATCGTAGCGTGATTTTCTCTCCGGTGTATGGATGTAATACAACCTCTCCTTTAATCAGATTATTGCAAGTGCTGCAATTAAGGCACAGGTATGTGCCGAGTTGTTTGTGTTTCGTGACCTTTTGTCGCTCATCTCTTGTGTTAACTTGAAGATCTCTTAAGTTGCTTGCCTTTTGATATGCAAACACTGGTTTTGTCACAAATAAGTCTTTGGTCTTGTTGTCATTTATTAGGATGTGCCAGTTTTTGTTTATACACCTCTTTAGCTGCTCTCTCGGTGTCGAGAATTTCGATACGTACACCATCATTGGTGTTTCGGATTTGGGTTTAGTTGTTAGGGTGCTTGCTCTGGATTTTGTGCCACTTTGTCTGACACCCTCTTCAAATATTCTTCTGGGTAACCTCGGTCTTACAATTTCCTGTATTCAAATTCTTCCTGGTCACTTATAATCCTTTTTAGGCATAGTATTTGACCATATGGTAAGTTGCGTTAAGTATTTTGTGGATGGAAACTCATCCAGTGTGACAGATTATTTCTATCTGTTGCTTTGATATGTAGAGAAGTGGTGATTGGTTGGTTGTTCACATTGACTTTGACATCCAAATAATATATTCCAGGGTTGCCTATTTCTGCAGTGAATTGTATATGTTGACCTATTCTGTTAATGTACAAAAGACATTTGTCAAGTGTTTCCCTTTAGTCTTGCTAGATTCTGAAAACATCATCGATGTAACATAGCCAGATTTTAATTTGTCTTTCCACTACTCCTATTTTGCCTTCTTCCTGCAGGAAGGCGAAATAGGAGCAGTCATGGAGTTTTTACTATCTTTACTTACCTTTAAAGCAAGCAATTCATACTTCACACACATGATAAAGAACACTACCTTCAGGTATCAGGTACGGCCATGGGAGGGACGATGGCTCCATCGTACGCAAATGCATTCATGCACCATTTGAAGCCGCCTAAATCCTTGAGAAAACACAATGGAAAGACAAATTAAAAATCTGGCTAAGTTACATCGATGACGTTTTCGGAATCTGCCAACACTCAAGGGAAACACTTGACCAATTTCTTTTGTACATTAACAGCATAGATCAACGTATACAATTCAGTGCAGAAATGGGCAACCCTTGAAAATATTATTTCGATGTCAAAGTCAATGTGAACAACCAATGGATCACCACTTCTCCACATCTCAAAGCATACATCTCAAAGCAACAGACAGAAATAATCTGTTACACCGGATGAGTTTTCATTCACAAAATACTTTTTACGCAAATTACCATATGATCAAATGCTATGCCTAAAAAGGAATATAAGTGACCAGGAAGAATTCAAAAATGAATTAGCTAATCTCCACAGGATATTGCAAGACGGAGGTTACCTGGAAAAAGATTTGAAGAAGGCGTCAGACAAAGTGACCACAAAATCCAGAGCAAGCACCCTAACAACTAAACCCAAATCCAAATCACAAAATTCCCCACACAGAGCGCGCAGATAAAAAGGTATATAAACAAACACTGGCCCATCCTAACAAATGACAACAGGACCAAAGTCTTATTTGCGACAAAAGCAGTGTTTGCATATCAAAGGACAAGCAACTTAAGAGATCTGCTAGTTAACACAAGAGACGAGAGTCAAAAGGTCATGAAACACAAACAACTCATCACATACCATGCCTTAATTGCAGCAACTGCAATAATGTGATTAAAGGAGGGGTTGTATTACATCCATACACAGGAGAGAGAATCACGCTATGATGCTTCGCAACATGCAACACAGAAAATAGCATATACTGTTCACGCTGCCCATGTGGTATTTATTACGTGGTAGAAACTGGTTGCAAATTACGAATACAGATGAATCAACACAAATCTTGCATAAGGAATGAAAGAGGAATGGGATCTAAACTGCTATTTTATGATATCCATCAACTACCATGGACATAGATGACAGATCATGATTCTATCACTAATATACTGTGTATGATTTGAATAACATCAGACATTGATCACCAAATATGCAGATATTATACAAATATGTCTATTGTATCCACTTGCGCTAAACAGCTCAACAGCTCAACAGCTTAAGTTTACTCACCTAATCCACTGACCACCAAATATGCGAATATCATACACACGTGTTTATTGTGTCTATTGTAATAAGCCACTTATGATAAACAGCTTGACAGCCAATGGTTACTCACCCAATCACCTGTGCACTACTACATGCACCTACCTTATGCCAAATACTTTAACTAGCTAACGCAACACAACAGTTGATATAGAACTTATTTAAGCTAATCACATTATAAGGCAACTCATTTATGGATGGTCAAATTACAGAACATATAAGAAACATTTTTGCCAATTGTTCTATGGTCATATGACAGAACATATAAGTTGTATTTTTGTCAATTGATTCCTTTATACTTATATTTATATCCATCCATCCAAGCTTTATGCTATTGAACCATATATTCCAACATTTCACAGATCATGTTTTTGACCATTATCCATGTGAATCCACGATACACTAACAACAGTAAGCACCATCAAAGCAACATATAAAATGTACATTGAGCCAATAGATGCATCTGCAATGCGGGCGTATTTACCCATTCAAAGACGGCCAATGCAATTATGCACACGCGGCTATCTTGTTTGCACTCGTCATCATGACAACCTACTAACAAGTAAACGTATGCGTCCTTCGCAGTACAGCTGGCCTGCGGGACAGGTGCGCTCCGGAATCTCTGATCTTCAAGTAAAGCTAAGTGCACCAGTGATCTGTTCTTACACATAGACCTCAAAACGATGACTGCTGCACAATGGGCATAGTATCTATGCCCATTTCAGCACCCGTGCCAGTTTCAGACTGCTCCTCGAGTGCAACACACCAAAGCAGGTTTTCAATGCCGAAGTTTATGCCAGCCAGGTCAGAATCATTTGTATCACCAAGCGAGCTCACCGCTCGCACAGCTATAAGCACACAGTCAGCTTTCACTGACAGCAGTAGTGAGCACCATCACCATCATTGACTATAAGTTACAAACAACACCACCAAGGGTGAAGGTGGAGGGAATTATCATGCAAGGTTTGCATGTTTGGTAGAACAAACACTGAAATAGCACATCCTGTGTATAGCAGCAATCTAATGAATATATAAGGAATGTGTTGCATAGCAACACAGAAATGAACAATGTCTCAAGTTTAAAAGATTTAAAAGATCAATGGACTAACTAACGTTTTGTTTCTTTAAATGTCTCTTTACATGTTTTGTCCACTCACATGTGGGTACCCTGTCATTATGTTAATATTATGACCTTTTGCAATGTCATGCATGGTTCTATTAAACATGGTATGCAGTAGAATACAGGGATTATACTAGGCCCTGATGAAGGAATAAATATCTGAAATGCATTGGCAAATCAGTCACATTTTTGCTTACATCGAATATTGGCAATAACTGGCAAAATAGCACCATTATTGAAGATTAAATATCACCATTTGAAAAATTATAAAAGTATCAAGTGTTTACTTATCAAAAAAATAGCAAAAAAATGCAAAACCCCTAGCGGGTATCAAGGGTGTGCGGCCCACATGGACGGCTAACTAGCCTATGTATTTTCCTGTTTGTCATTATAACAAAAACGAGTGTAACAGCCCATTTCCACTTGGTCGCTCTAGATAGGATATTCCTTTTCTGTTCTGTTCTGTTGCCACAATTTTGAGGGCTGTGGCATTTTGATTATCCTCATTTGCATTGAATAAGACACCGTCATGGTTCCTAGTCCTTTGTGACACGGGGTGTTTGTGGAGGTTGGGTTGGATGCCTACTCAAAAGAAGCAGCAGTATATTAAAATAAAAAGCATTTTATTGTGCGCTACATTCATTGTAGGGGAAGGAGTTCCCTGGCTGGAGTGTGCAGTGTAATAAACCATGACAGTATGCCACTGGAATAGTGCAGTACGCAATTGTAAACTCCTTGTACTTAGACAGTAGCTTATCCAACCTCTGCTGTGTACCAATAATCAGGAGTTTGGTTTTAGAGTAATTGAGGGGCATTTTGTTGTGGGCCATCCAGTTCAGGATAATGTTGAAGATCTTATTGATGTAATCAAAGCCATGCCTATAGATCCCAGATAACGGGAATAGTACTTGAGTATCGTCTGGATAACTGAAGTAGAAAACACCTAAATCATCCATGATTTCAAAGAGAGTCTTAGTTTATATGTTGTAGAGCGTGGGGGACAAGCATGATCTTTGTCAAACTTTGCAACCAAGTGTAACTGGAGCAGCTGTTGCTAAATCGCTAAATACTCTCACAGAATGCTCAGATAGAATGAAATGAATCCAACTAGTGGCCTTTTATGAAACGTTAGCTACTGTGCATAATCACTCCGCTAGTATCTCATGGTCAACCAAGTCAAAAGCAGCTGATAGATTAAGGAGCATGAGCAATGCTAATCCTCCTTTGTCCATTGTCTGTAGCATGCTGGATATAAGATCCAGGAGGGATGTTTCCGTAGCGTGTGCCACTCTAAAGCCTGACTGCCATTGACCAAAAAGATTGTGCTTTTTTGGTAGGACTGTACCTGAAGATAAGCAGTCCTATCCATGATTTTTAATGAAAAAGGGACATTCGTTATAGGCCGGTAGCTGGTGGACACCCTGGGATCGAGGGATGTATTTTTCTCAGCAAATGGGTGATCCAGCACTGTTTAATTGAAGATGGAATAGTGGCTGACCTAAAGGAAGCATTAACGAACATAGTAATAGGTCCAAGCAGGACTGTGGCGCATTCTTTAACAATGACTGCGGTACAAGGGTCACCTTTGCATGTTGTATGTTTAAGGGACATAACAATAACTGTAATGTATTGTTCTGAGACCTTTGTGGATTCAAAAGGTGGAAAACCTGGCAGAAAAGGTGCATTTCAGTGCATATTGAAAGGGAGTAGATATAATTTTATTAGAAATTGCTTGCTGCAACATGTGATTTATATTCATGAGTTTGTTGTGCAAAATGCAATTGACTTGCATGGAGGAGGATATGGTGCTGGCTTGTCTTAATTTAATGCATTCTCACAAATTACTTGGTTGAGCACAAAGACTAAAACAGACAAGCATTTGCATTGTCAAAACGATTAGCACACTTTTAGTGAAGTGACAGTCCTTGCAGCAGATTGCTTAAATGAATGAATGCTCACACAGGATTTCGAGTCCAATAGGTGACATATATGACCACTTGAATTTCTTGTCAAATGTATTATCATCCTTTGAGAGGTAATACAACGGTTTTTGACCCACAGATGTGCATTTTGATTGAACTTGCACTTGAAATTGAATATCTTTAGCACAATATCTGACAGACATGAGCAACTGATGTTATTGTCAAGCGCATTAACACATTTTGAATGACAGGGAAAGTTCATTGGGGCCTAGGACTTGATTGAATGCATGGTCACACACAACTTGCTTGAGTACGATAGATGGCATACACAGCATCATGAATTTCTTGCAAAAAATGTTAGCAAACAATGAGTGAAGGGAGAAAGTGTTTGCAGCATGATCAGAAAAAAAGTGGTTTGCAGGGTATTGCTGATATTTCAAACAGTGGCATTCATGGCAGGGTAATTGAATTTATGATTTAACACGTTACCTGCCTGGATGGAGGATGAATTTGCAGGGGTCATCTTAAATTATTGCGCTCTCAGGCATGGTGGGCTTGAGCCCAGTAGCAGACACACACAAGCACTTACATTTCTTGTCCAATTTGTTAGCAGCCTTTGAGCGAATTGGAAAAGTCTTTGGGGCACTTGGCTTGATTGAATGCAAGTTTACATATGGAATGGTTGAGCACAATAGCTGACACACATGAGCACTTGTATTTATTGTCAAATGTATTAGCACCGTTTCAGTGAAGGGTGAAAGAATTTGGGGTGCTTGCTATCTAGTCAAATTTATATGCACATTTTGAGAGAAACACTAACGATTTTGGTGTGCTTGATATCTAGTCAATTGAATGAAGGTAAAATGTCATTGCAGCTGGCTGCTTCAAGGAATCTCCATTAATTTACTTCATGGGTGATTGAAGTAGTTAACACAACCAATTGGTCTCCTATTGAATTTTATTTACACACATTTTGCAGGTGTGGGCTAATTGAATGCTCAATCACTCACAATGTGTTTGAGCACAATAGCTCACACAAACAAATACTTGACTTTCTTGTCAAATTAATTAGCACACTTTGAGTGAAGGGGAGTTCTGTGGGGCATTTAGCTTGATGAACCGCATACTCACACACAACTAGGCTGGGCACAATAGCTCACTCAGATGATCACTTCAACTTCTTGTCAATTTCATTATCATGCTGTGAATGAAGGGCAAAAGTCTTTTTGACATGCACCCTCCATTGAGCCAATGATTTTACATGAGTTGGTTGTGTGACAGCATATTGTTCAATAAATAAACACAATATGAGTTATGGAGTAGGGGTGGGGGATATTTTCCCTTGTAGGTGGACTTTAAATGAAATTAATATATCATATAATAATTTCTTTAGACATATGTCATAAAACTTGCAAAGCATTACGCTATGATGCTTCGCAACATGCAACACAGAAAATAGCATATACTGTTCACGCTGCCCATGTGGTATTTATTACGTGATAGAAACTGGTCTCAAATTACGAATACGGATGAATGAACACAAATCTTGCATAAGATACAAAAACACCAACTCATCTGTAGCCAGACACGTTAACAAAAAAAAAAACAAAATCATGGCACAACCTAAATTCCAAACTTTAGAGGTGATTGAGAATCTTGGGCCACAAATGGATCTCAAAACGAAAAGAAAACAGAGGGAGGCCTACTGGATTGACTATTTGGACACATTAGTACCTCGAGGAATGGGATCTAAACTGCTATTTATGATATCCATCAACTACCATGGACATAAATGACAGATCATAATTCTATCACTTATATAATGTTTATGATTTGAACAACATCAGATATTGATCACCAAATATGCAGATATTATACAAATATGTCTATTGTATCCACTTACATAATTATAACATGGAAACTTCTGTTCACAGGTGCATAACAACTGTAAAGTGCATAATTGTTGATAATCAACAGTTTCAACACCAATGCATTTTTACATAGTATGTCAAGACCTACACATATTGTAAGCAACAAAGATTTAAATGTAAAGCACATAACTATTTTAAAGTGCATTATGATTAATGACCTCAGGTTCAGGTTTCAATACATTTTGATCTTACAAGCCAGAAATTTACCAACTGCAAAAACTACAAACCTTTTGTCAGTCGTTTTACAAAAAATGAATGAACCTGACTCACCGAGTACTTTCACAATATTGGCTTTACATAGACAGATATCAGCTGAATATATTTTGGCCAGAAGAAAAGAGAGTGCTCACCTGATTCTCTCTCCAAGAAGCATACCAGACAGAGATCAGTAACTCATACCTTCCACGCCTGTTGATTATATGCAAAAGGTAAAATACCAAAATGTAATTTCAAATATAATGTATGCATACAAGCAGGGGCCATCTCATCCAAATAATCTTCATAGCCAAAATGTATTTTTAAATACATATAAGAACTGGAAAGAACCAAGGTACTGTAATCTGCAATAATCTTATTTTACAATAAAAAGTGGTGCAATATGCTGTTTTAAGAGTAGCCTTCATATTAGCTGACAAAGTATGAGGATTGTGCCATGAATGTAAAAAGCCAAGTACTTTTAGTTGGTTTTTAACTTGCATACACCAGGGCAAATCACCAACTAAGTCCTGTGACAGGAGATTGCACATTGCATGTCTATACTTCTATATGGCTGGTGTAGCCAACAATCTTACCTGATATAGAACAGGCCTACAACTAATATAATAAACATTTTTCCATGACCTTGACAGTGATTCATTTTACTCTTATCCTTAGTATTATTTTCTTTCTCCTCACTTTATTAGGAAACCCTGCTTATTTTTTGCCATTGACAATGGTTGTTCAAACTACAGACGTGTTCACACATGTGAATGAGAATGGACTACTACATAGCAATAGCTAGCCTGGGTAACTGGAACAATATCAATGATCTTTGGGGGTAAGGCTTTGGGTAATAATGGAGGGTGGACCTATTTACCTTGTTTGAGATCTAATTGACCAGAAAGGCATCACTGTGTGTCATATCCGGTAGTGGACAGTGTAAAATGACTATGCTAACTATGAATGGGGGCTATGTTTTGGCGGGATGCTTCATGAGTGTCCCGGAAGGCCTAGTCTTTTAGTCAGGTTAACAGGGACCTACAAAGGTAAGCAGTCTGGAGGACAGGACAGTCACCTGGGGTCCGGTTTGACGCAGGATGCTGTTTTCCTTAACCTGCCAGCCAATTGAATGTATTGCCTCTGTTTGCAATCACCTATAAATTGATGTACAAGAGTGGTTTCTCTGACAATTTTGTTCAGTAACTTATGTGAGCAGTGGAATTTCTTGCACATTCTTTAGCACATTTTGATTGAAGGGAAAATAGCGTTGGTATCTGCAGCTATACAGAATAGTCACAAGTTAGTAGCACTCTCACATGGCTTGGTTGAGCGAAGGGAAACAGTATTTGATGGTATGATGTTTAGTTGAATGCTTAATCATGCACAAGATGGTTAAGCAAAATAGCTGACACAAAGAAGTGCTTGCATTTCTTTTCAAATTTATTGGCACACTTTGAGTGAAGGGATTGTGTGTAGTAGCTGATGTGAGCACTTGGATTTTTTGTCAAAAATGTTAGCACACTTTTAGTGAAGGCCAAAGAACTGTGTGCAATGTGGCTTGATTGAACTCGTACTCACATACAACGTAGTTGTGAACAATAGCTCAGACACGTGATCACTGCAATTTCTTGACAAATTGATAAGCACAATTTAGGTCAAGAGGACATTTTTTTGGGGCACACTGCTTGTTCGAATGCATGCTCACACATTACTTGGTTGTATGTAGTAACTTATGTGACCACTTGCATTTTTTGAGCACTATTTGAGTAAAGGTGAAATATATTTGCAGTCTGTGTTTAGATAGAACAATGCTGAAATGTGTTGTAAAACCTATTCGCGAACATGTGTAAAAAGTCTTTAGAGCGCACAGATTGAATTAATGCGTGCTCATTAACAACCTGTTTAAACATAATAGCTGACAGACACATCGTATTTGTTTGTTAAATATGTTGGACCACTTTGCAAACGCATTGCTAGGAAGAAATTGTTTCAGGGTTTTGCAGGGTTCCATTTTGGTGTCAGTACAGGATCCACTCATTCAATCTGTTTTGGAAGCTGATGCTCTTAATGAGTTGTGTTTGGAGTTGTATCTCTCAAAAGTAAAGAGGTGACAGCAGGACCATGGTCCATTGCCCAAATTAGAAGTGCAGAACGTTTCCCACCCTGGCACCAGATGTATCTTTCAGCTCCCATTCTTTTTCTATGGCCTATGAATATACTGATGGCAATGATGGTGGTGATCAGTCGGCTGATGATGACCAAGACATTTTTTATAGCCCACTTTGTTGAAAGTGTAATATGTGTATGAACACTGACACTGAGTCCAACCACCGTGCCAGCAGTGAGACAATAATACTGGTGGAAGAGCAAGCAAATTCAAAAACAGAACTTTGAGCATAACACCTTCGTGAGTACAGAGTGGAGATTTTCCAAATAATTTATTTTTTTATTTTTATTTAAGTTTCAATTGGTTTAAAAGAAAACCTTAGAATAACGGTCATCTTTTCTTCATCCTTTTGGGAAACCTAGCTGGGGAGCCTGGAGAAACTATATGGTATATCATTGTCAGACAAACACAGCACCAACTAGGCCACCACAGCAAGAAGTGACAGCAACTGTTGATCTTGCTGAGCACCACATATCATCTCCTCCTGCCTCTGCCAACCAGCCAATGACACCTGCTGAACACAGCACATTTCTTCTATGTGGAATTATTTTGTTCGGGTCAAGTGTTGCATCTTGCCAATGGAACCTGTTACCATACAATGTTGTCATGTGGGATGTGAGGAACAATCTAGGTAGCTCATTGATGCTTGACCTTATGAAGGAATATTGTGCACAATAATTGGACAAAACTACACTGTAATAGCGCCCCCCCCCATGAACCACACTGAAAATTCAGCAACAAGATAACACTGCCCTGCAATGTCATCCCAGGGATGCGGGTAGGAGGTTTATGCCTAACTCTAAGTCTCCCAAATGCAATAAAACCTATAGTACTGGCAGGGGAAACATTAGTATGTGCCAGCCAAGTCTCAGAGAGTCATTTAAATGCATCTTGAAATAGCACCATAAACATCCAGAAAACTGATTAATGCCAAAGTGATGATAAGGCCAGCATTAGACCGACCTTGATAGGGACATACAGCAGCTTGTAGAATGATTTTACTAACATGGCCATTTCTGAGCTACATGATGCCGTAGTGCTTGCAGTGACAAAGACATTGGGAAGGGCAGATGGTATGAAAGTGCACTTCACAATAGATATGTGGACAAGTGAGTAAAACACTGAATACATGGCCTCTCCTCAAGTGATGACATTAATATGCAAAAGGGGTAATCACAGCAGCAGCTCATCATACACCAACAAGACACAAGGTGCAGACGTGTGGGATAAAGTGAAGTAGTGGCAGACAGCTTGACTATGTCCCTGGCAGTTTTAATTCTGCTTTGTGGCAATAAACAATGACTTCATGTCATGTATGCCCCAAGGAGGGGGAACATAATGCATCGCATACTTGTACATGTTTTCCAACTTTCTGTGACATATTTTATCAGTGATTGCTACCTTGTACACGACTTCCTCACTCTCGCAAAAACAAAATGCTATCATTGCAGGCATTTATACAGCACCAGAAATGCGTTGCATGTGTTTCAGGTACAACGCAATCTGGCACACCATCAGCTGAAAATGGGTGTACACAGTAGCTGACAACCCAGCGCATGTGTTTTTGTTTTCCAATTTGTTACCACATTTTCAGCAAGGAGGAACAGTCATTGGGATGTACTGTGAAACAAATGTTTGCTGGATCTGGCTGATCACTCAGGAAGATACATTAGTGGCAGGGTGATTGTGTGTGTGACTCAAAATACCACCTGTCTGGCGGGGCGCTGTTGGACGCCAACGAGTATGACTGCCTGAGCGCATAGCTGCGCCGCTTACAGAAATCCTTTCTGGTTCATCCTGCAGAATGGAAAAGCCTCGACGGGTGAACTGCCTGGAATTCGGTGGCTGATATCCTGTAGTGCTGGGGGATACTTGGACATCCCTGAACAGACCACCATCCCAGAATAATATGACGTTTGTTGGGCTGTGGGGTACCCTGCACCACCCTTCCCCCACCCGCGGCACAACCTCAGTCCGGCGCCGTGACGGGTGTCCAGCATGAGACCTACAGCAGTCCCTCCTTGCAAGGTCCTCCGGGGGGGGGAAATGCAGCCGGATCAATCGCCTGGCTGGTGGCAGCACATGGGCTCCCCCTCCTCAGCGACCACAGTGTGCGCTCTGTGCGAGCAGTGAGGGATGCTCGGGTCGAGCGCAGCCCCATAAGGACCGCTGATTACTGTAGAAGGTACGTGGGGTGCCAACGGGATCCCCGATACCCAATATATATTACGAAGCAACACTGAGACTGTGATAGTTCCCGGGCTTGGGTGCGCAGCACTTATATCAGCCGCCCTGCCCACCAGCTGATAATGCGTGCAATGCACCAATGCTCAGCGGAGATTAAGTGACCCCAGCGGGCAAATAGGGATCCAGGGTGTGATGCACGTCCTCTGAAGCGTGCAGCTGAGATCATCCACGGATAGGGCACGGGCACCTGGAAACAAAAAGGGCACTACCCGACATAATCGCCCGGGTCCCGGATGGGCGCAGGATCAAAAGCAAGCTGTGCATGGAGAGGATAGCACGCTATATAACATAGCTACTTGCACTTGTAGAACAGGATCTCCCCGCCTACCGGTTTCTGCAAACCAAGCTAATCTGGCTCCCAGCTACACTAAGGGATCAGTCTGTGTGGCCTTAACAGTCCAACATTATCACCTGTTATGTGACCCCCATAAGGTGCAGAGCTTTTGTGAGAGTGGGGACCAGTGGCACTAAAATCAATAGTAACTGAGAAGACCCCGAGATAGTGCTGGGGGTCATCACGCTACGGTCTCCGGGCTTTGCCCCCCTGGAACGGTGAAGCTGATCGGACGATTGAGCATCCTGACAGAGCTGCGTAGTCACATACATGACACACGCAACCCCTGATGCTGAAGGGCAACACCACACTTGGACGCAACATTGGCCATCGCTCTGGTCTGTACACCTGAGAGCTAGGTTCACTTAGAGATGACCAGGGGCAACAAAGGCAACAGAAAAGGCCCCATGGACGCATTTACCAATCCCAACATGGGAGAAAGGAGAGACAATGCTTCACAGGCAAATCTTCCTTGCACTCAGGCACCCACAGAAAATGCGGCAGACCCCTACATGACAGCACTGCAGGCCGGATTTGCTTCTGTGAAGAGCAAATTGGATGACATAGATAGCACCATATCCTCTATAAAGTTTGATCTGCAGCACGTAAACACTAGAGTATCAAAAGCAGAAACCAGGATAGGGGAGTTGGAAGACACCTCGTCCAAGCAGGGCAAAGACATAGAAGACATCAAGAACTGCTTAAGACAGGTACAGGCAAACTGTGATGACCTAGAATCAAGATCGAGCCGGAACAACATCAGGGTGGTCGGCCTGGCAGAGAAGCCTCTGAATGTCACAATGTAAGCATTTCTTCGCACCGTCCTCCCTGATGCACGATTCTCCCAGCAATTCCAGATCGAAAGAGCCCACAGGTCCTTCGCTCCTCCTCCAAAGCCAGGAGCACCTCTGCTTGCAGTCATTGCCCGCCTTCTCAACTATAGTGATAAGAGACTTGATTCTGCAACTATCTAGCAAGAAAGGGACATTAACTTATGACTCCACCAGGCTTCATATATACCCTGAATTTTCCAGCGGTTTGCAGACAGCCCACAGCACCTTTGACCATGTCAAGAGAGTGCTTAGAGGGAGATAAATACCATATGCAATGATGTTTCCAGCTAGGCTTCGACTGCAGCACTACAGGAAGACACACTTCTTCGAATCACCTTTAGAAGCCAATGGCTATATTGAGCGCACAATTCCACTACCCCGTAACATTAAGACTCACGCGGCCGGATCGAACACCTGATCCAGGATGAGAGCTCATAGATGCTGCACAACACATGTAAACTCTGACCTGCTACTAGACTGTGCAGTGATCCTCAGAGCGGTCTAGTACGTTCGAGACGGAGCCGTCCACACGGATCTACCCAATTTTTCAAATGTTGATGTTTTGGGAAGGGGTTACACTGTCCAGTTGGGCGGATAGTGAGCGAGGGGGGAGGGGGTGAAACAGGCCTGTTGCCTACTTAGTAAAATAGGAAAAGCTGCAAAAAAGTGCTCCAAAAGGATGCATCCTCAGACACAACGACGAAGGAGCAAGTTGAGGAAAGGGAAGACTGATTAAAAACTGACAGGTGCAATGTCCAAATGCAACCCAATCAACTGTATTATGCTGAGGCAACTGAGATTACATATCAGACATGGCCACATCTAGAAGGGCACAAGGGTTTAGACTCCTAACATGGAACATTAGAGGCCTAGCGCATCCAATCAAGGCAAGAAAAATAATAAGTTACACAAATAGACACAAAATTGATATCCTCCTGCTACAGGAGACACACACCACCAGGAAAGTCACAGATGCTTTTGCCCAAAGTTGGGGCCCTGCAAAAGTTGCTACAGACTACTCCTCTCAGGCGTTGGGGGTGCTCACCGATATGCACAAGCGAATCAAATTTCAGATCTCCAAGACCGAAATAGACAAAGAGGGTCGATATGCAATTGTATGGGGGATACTGAATAATAAGGAAACAATTGTGATCAACTCCTATGGCCCTAACGTGGATACCCCAGACTTTTACCTGCAGATAGTGGCACTGATATTACATGTAGGTCAATGCCAGTGTAATATGGGGTGGCGACCTTAATACAATTCTGAATCCTGCACTGGACCGGTCGATAGAAGGCCACAGACACTACACCAAATTTGCACTAACAATACTCCAAGCCATGTCCACACTGCCCTTAGCGAACGCGTGAAGCAAACTACACCCTCAAGAGCGAGAGTATACTTTCTACTTGTGTGTACATGGCTCCTGCTCCCGTATTGACTATTGGCTGTGCTCCTTGGACCTTACAACGGATGTGAGTGAATGGAGGATACTCCCACGCACACTGTCGGACCATTTTCCGGTCTTCCTGGAACTGATACCATCCGACATAGAATACACTACCCGCAACTGGAGGAAGCCAACAGCTTTATCGAAAGACGACACAATTGTAGAACCTCTTAGAATTGAAATAATAGACTTCCTTGGTCACAATGCAGGATCGGTTAAATCAAACTCAACAATTTGGGAAACTTTCAAAGTGTGGCTCAGGGGACAACTGATGGTACAAACATGAGGAGCGCTGAGAGAGATAAGACGGGACCTGGATCACTCTGAACAAGTACTGAGAAATCTAGAGGTCGCGCATGCCCTTGTCAATGGGAAGGACCAATTGGAATAGATACATTACCGCCTGTCAAAATTCAGGGCATTAGCGGAACGCAACTGTTCTATGTAACACAACCAGTGAGGGCCAGGAGATATGGCGAAGGAAACAAGACAAGCAGATCACTGGCCAATTCCATCAAATCCATGCAGGGAATGAGGCAAATAACAAATATCATAGACACTGACGGAGCTGTACATACTAAAGCGTGTACAGTAAATGAGGTGTTCCGGAAGTTCTATAACAAACTATATACTAATGCAGACATGTCGACCCCTGAAGAGCTCCGTGAATATATGGACTCGTTCCTGCTACCCAAACTGGACGAGTCGGATAGGACAAATCCAGATCTCCCCCTAACTGCTGAGGAGTTGGAACAGGCTATCGCAGATCTAGGAGCAGACAAGACACCTGGTTCTGATTGTATCCCAGTGGACCTGTATTAGACAGTCAAAACTGATCTCACTCCCAGACTACTGGCAGTCTGGGAGCAAGCGCTTGAGAAAAGGGAACTACCTAACTCTATGAAAGAGGCCATAATAACGGTCACAGTCAGGCCGCACAAGCCCCCTCAGGTGCCCACGTCCTATTTTCCCCTATCACTGATCAATGCAGACACCAAGGTATATGATAAAGCGATCGCAAACTGCCTATTAACAAATATGAACAAATTAATTCACCCAGAGCAGTCAGGATTTATTCCCACCTGCTCCAAAGCATTTAATCTCTACAGTTCTTCTCCATCTCCTCCCAGTTGGACCCTAAGGCCAAACAGTGGCGGTCACTCTGGATGCTGAAAATCATTTGACTCTGTATCCTGGAGCTATATGTATGCCATCTTGGATAAAATGGGATTTGGCGCGGTATTCACGAGCTACATACAAGTTATATACAAAGATACTAGGGCTATGATTAGAAATAATAAAACCCTGTCGACTAGCTTTACACTAGGCAGAGGTACTAGACAAGGCTGTCCGCTGTCTCCTCTCATATTTGCACTTACTATAGAGGACATGGCAGAGAAACTGAGACATGAACACGCATGGAGGGGCATTCGCATCATGGGTCACACTGATTTTATTTCATTGTACGCAGACGACACAATGCTCTATATTAGAAATCCAGAAACAAACCTAACGCCAGTAATACAGGAGATACCTGAGTTTGCAAAATACTCTGGCTACAAGATTAACCAGGCAAAATTGGAAATCATCCCCCTCACTCCAGCCGGGTCACAATCTCAAGTCACCACACAATTCCGATTGTCACCTACCTCTGCTCGCTGCTTAGGCATTGTAATGGCGACAGATAGGCACACTCTATACACCAACAACTGTGAACCATATCTACTACTCCTAGAACACAAGCTTAAGGTATGGGACAAGCTTCCAATATCCTTATACGGGCGAATAGAGATACTTAAAATGGTGGTAGTGCCGAAGTTGTTATATCTGTTCTGCAACATTCCGATATGGCCTGGGAGGCAATTTTTCCAAAAGCTGCAGGAGATGGCAAACAGCTTTGCCTGGGGGGGAGGTGTGGTGAGGCCCCAGTTGCCTAAGATGTGCGAGAGATATGAAACGGGTGGGATAGCGGCCCCAGATTCCCTACTGTATTTCTATGCAGCCCAAGCGCATTTTGCAAAATATTGGTAAATTCTGCTGAACCGTATGCACATATACAAGCTGAAACGTTTGCAGCAGCCCCTGTAAACCTGCAGGGCATGCCATTTGCTAAAGCCAAAAAAGACATGGGGGAGGTTGATTCGGTGGGCTCCACCGTACGGGCCTGGTCTGAACTGTTCGACAGGGTGGGGTGTATAGATCCCTACTGGCCTCGTAGCCCCCTATGGAATCATGCTGACCTCAAGCATACCCAGGATACAGCATTACAGCTTAAATGGGACCCAGGCAGGGAGATGCGGCTGGGGGACTTATACCCTAATGGGAGATTCGTATCACTGTCTGATTTCCAGGATAAAGTAGGGGCGGGTCTTGTCACAATGCTACAGTATCCCTGAATAAAGGCAGCCTGTTGGGATGAAATGGCCTTCTTTTCCACAAATTCCACCTACACACCAGTTTTTTACCGAGGTCACGTCTCCAGAGGGCTTCACAGGCGGCATCTCCAACCTTTATAAAGTGGTCCAATCGCACACCACATCTAGAAACACAATGAAGGTGAAATGGGAACGGGACCTTGATATCTCAATAGAAGATAGTGTATTGGCAGTATTTTGCCCATTGGCTAAGTCCATCTCCATATGTGCTAATTTCAGACTGATCCAATTTAAAATGTTAAATCATCTACACATTACTCCAAATAAAATTTCTAAATTCGACCCCTCGATAAAAGCGGTCTGCCCCAAATGTTATGCCCAATCAGCAAATTTGATTCATATGTAATAGATCTGTCCCGCAATCAGGCAGGATTGGGAAGATGTGGCCATAGTGGTTAGTGACATAATAGGCGTTAATATACCAGCTAACCCATTGAAATATTTACTTGGGGATATGGGCAAAGTATTGATCAAGATATGCAGGCTCTTTGCAGTAGCGGGTGTATTAAGCCAAAATAAATATACTTAGAGCCTGGAAGGGAATGGTTGCCCCTACCCTGCAGGCTTTGATAAAAGACTTAATATATGTACAGGAGAATGAAGAGGCATATGTCATGGTGGTCACGGCCACTTCCAGACCAAAGGACATTTGGGCCCCATTGAGAGATATCTAAAGGACACCTCAGAATCGTTTGACAATGACTCGCTCCATTCCGAGGGATACGCGGATGCTCAGAGTGAACTATGAAGAATGAAACCGACGCCACATGCATGTTAATGCCTTGTACGATCGGAAGCATTTATGGTCTTTATGTTACCCATTTTCTTTGTTGACATGGCTTCTTTATCCATGAGAAAAAATGTAAGGGACGCCTGATTTTTTGTCTGTGGCCCTTCAGGCAATTTATAATGTAATAGAAAAAATTAGACCAACCAGACCAGAGATAACATCTGATTATTGTTTAAATCATAATCATTAACTGTTTATTTTACAAAAAACACACTAAATAGTACAGTGACAAATCTATTCATGTAAAATATGGCTCCATAAACCAAAACAACACATCCCTCCATACAAACTTCATTCACAACTTCTTCAGGCACTCATCATATTCACAAAAGATAGAAAAAATGATATCTTGTTCGTATCACAATGGCAATTCAAGCAGTTGTTAATTATACACTTGATTAGTTTACAATGTGCCCCTCTGTCTATGTTCAGGGGGTTGGAAAACTGTTTGTCGACATGTTTCGGTTGAGTTCTCAGCGAGGGCAGCTGGTTCCCTCGTGTAATGATTTCATGTTCAACCTTCTTCAGGACAGGAGAGCAATCGCCAATTACGCGTTGCCTCTTCAAAGGAAAGTGGGGGTGTGAGGCAAGGAAGCCTTGGGTCTCCTCTGAATCTTTCAGTGGCTGGCGGACCAGTAAAGCGGAGTAAATCCCATCGTGAAAGTTCTCAATTGATAATCTTCACGTCGTATTGAAGTGTCTCTTGTTTTCACCGGGCTCAAAGATCATTTAAAACAAAAGACACTTCAATACAGCGTGAAGCTTATCAATTGAGAACTTTCACGACACTTTCACTAACACTAACAAGTACTTTATTTGCTTGCCATATTTATTATCACACACTGAGGTAAGGATAAAGACTTTGGCACACAGACCTTGATAAAATGGGCACTCATACACAACTTGGCTGGGGGAATAACTCATACACACACACACAAACACACTTGAATTTCTTGGAAAATGTTTAGCACAATATGAGGCCAGGGGACAAAACTTTGGGTCATGTGGCTTGATTGAGTGCATGCTCAAACACAATTTATCAAAGCATTAGTGTGATATGATAAGGTTTGTGATACAACACACCACCTGAAAGGACTAATGAAAGATTTTCATTGAGACCTACTTGAGTGTGTGCCCCCACATTACCTGGTTTAACACAAAAGCTGAAACATAAAATCACTTGAAACCTGTCAATTTTATCAGCATGGTTCAAGGGAAGGGAAACAAACTTTGGGCAAACAAGTACTAGAATTCCATGTCAAATGAATAATCTCACATTGAGGTAAGGGGAAAGACTATGGGGCATCAGTCTTGATGTACCATACACTCACACATAGCTTGACTGAGTGCAAAAGCTGATGAACACACAAGTACTTGAATTTCTAGTCACAGAAATGGGTAGAAACCATCCTGACAAAACCATTGTTATGTTTATAAAGAAGTATTATGAATCAGTTGTCTTTCCTAAAGAGAATGTGTTTAATTGAAGATAAAGACATATCATGAAGTAGTTATCATCCCTAAAGAAGAGAAGTTCTATTGAAGTGTTCACTGGAAAAATGAAACAAGGACTTTTTTGTTTGAAAAGCAGAAGCTCGTTGAACTCATTTTTCTGAGTGATGAACTTTGTTTAACTCACAGATAATTCAAGTGTTAAATGAAACAGAACTTAGATGTTGAGAGGAACTTGGGCTTATCCTTGAAGTGGAATTTAGACATTGAAAATAACTTTATCTAATGGGAACTTTTATTTGAAATCCTGCCCTGAACCTGGGGAAGGGGATCCAACCCTGGTTACATGGATATTTGGTTAAAAGGTTTGCGTTTGAATGTAATTGTAATTTTGTTGAACTTGAACAGTCATATATAATCCTGTAAGACTTTGTTGTATGTCCAAGCATGAGGGACAGTACCTTTTGATGTGAGGGTGTTTTCCTTCCGTATTAGTTTTATAGGCAGGGAAACCCTTGTTAGGTCAGGGAAAGTCTGGCGTTTAATGCTACGAAGTAAAGTAAATTGCACACTTCTTCTAACCGCTAGATATTTCATATAAGAACTGTGTCCCAAAGTGCAAATGTGGTGTGGTTAGTTTTTAACATGTGTATTTAAGTGAAATACAGGCACTAATGGGTTGCATCAAAATCTACAGGCTTGAGTTTAGGAAAGCTGTGCTATCTAAATAGAACACACAAAATATAAATGTCGCTACCCTAAGTATCAACTCAAAATTATGATTTTATCAAAAGACAACTATCCCATAATTCTTTTGGATGATTTGGATGTATATAACAGGCTTACCGATCGTCCTCAATTTTCAAGTACAATCACAGATTTACAACCATTGTGGATGGATTGTGTCCCTGAAAAAGTCCCTGATTTTAGCAGGAGCTCTTGTCATTTTTGGGGTCCAATGCTGGCTAAATCATTCTGACTAACTGTCTCCAAAAAGCAGGAACTGAAAGCTTTCAGAAATGGTAGATAGTCTACCCTTTTAGACAGACTATCCCCCTCACAAGGGCTGGGGGAGAGAGTGAGTTATTCCAGGTGTATTTGCTGAAAGAAGAATGCTAGGCATGCTGCTATATTGTTATGCTTGTATTGGGAGCATCTGGATGCTGCCCAAATTCTCTCAGCAATTTCTCCAAGGATGTGATGAATGTGAAACATAAACAACTTGAGATGTCCATCTTCGATCTGCTCTTCTGTAGATAACCAGCAGAAGCAAGTGAGGGGAAGATCAGGGCAACAACTATACAGGGAAAAACCAGAAGAGGATAGGTTGGATCAAGAAATACGGCACAAGTTGAGGGTTGTAAGAAGTTAGAAATGAGGACAGTGAATTTCCTTGAATGGGGTGACAATGAAAGGTATTGTGTAGAGCAGTCAACCAGTGGTATGAGTGTTTGAAACAATGGAAGTGATGTGTGCATTTGGGCCATGGAATTGGACAGTGTTTTGCATGATGGTCAATGAGATGAAGGTATGGTCATGGGGGCATTGTGTGGCAGAGACAATAAGGGGACTTGTATGGGTATGTAGTTGGGGTATTCCCATTGGAAAAGCTAGAGCTATCTCGCTCCTTGGGAAAATTAGTCTGGGAGGTGAATATTTATGGGAAAGTGTGGAGAGGTGCTTGAGGGGACAATAACACTTGAGAGTTGTAAGAGACCAAGGGATTTTTAATTATTGCCATTTAGCCCAAACACCCGATTAACATGTTATGTTAGCTTATCACTCGTAGGTTCATTGACAAGAGTAAGTTTTCCCAGATTTGCCAAACAATAATATGGTTACTGTATGTATCTAATTGAGGGTCCTCTCAATTCAACTCAATGTCATTTATCAATGTTTTCTGTTAATTTAAAATCACATCCTTTTCTATGGATTGGAGATAGTTCAGCTAAGCTGCCTTTCATCAAAATATGACTTTGTAAATGGCTAAGTCATCAAAGGTCTTGATTTATAAATCCTCTGTTACACTATTGACTAAACCTGTGAAAACATTTATGGTGCAATGTACCTGGCTTTTGTTGTAAGCGACTGTCTGCTCTTTGCAGAAATGCCATTGAGTTCCAATTTGAATGAAACTCCCCTTTACTTTGAATATTGGCAGAAGGCAGGATACATTTCACAGTAACATATTAAAAAAATCTATCCACATTCTATTGGTGATAGTTCATCACAAACTGTGTGCTGTGCATAATAAAGTGCTATTTATTCTACATAGAATTATATCTCACTTGCTTTTTCTAACATTTTACTTGGAATCCGTTGCATTTAGTTGCTTCCCGTGCCAGTTTCACCCATTCTAGGAACTTAGAGACATTATTAGTGGGAACATATAGCAAATTGCAAATTCTTCATATGTTTGCACACTTTTAGATAATTCTTTTTAAAGCTCAGAGCCAGGATCGACCCGCACAGCCTCCAGGTAATCTCCCCAGCCAGCTAGGCTCATTCTCTTCACTTTATCCCCCTCTGGGAATCAGGTCTGCCCCAGGCATCCCATTGGACATGGCTCATGATATCTCTCATCCCTCGAGATATCATCCCATCTCAGCACTCATCTAGTTGGACAGAGATTATACTTTGCAGAGCTCTCTCCCCACTTCATGTGGGTTTCAATCTAAATAGGCTCTCCTTAGCGCACACTATGTAAAATTGATATCACAATTTCTGATTGGTCAAATCTTTTCATTGGCTGGCTTAAAAGCTTGTAATTCCGAGAGACTACACTGCTTAATTTCAAAGGTTGATCATATTTTGCACATTTATCACAGGGCAGCTGGATAATTTGAATGTATATTCATACATTCTTCCAAAATTCCCAAAAGGAACACTCTGCATCAATGAGATATGGATTTCCAGATTTACATGATCATCCAAACTCAAGAATGTGTGACTTAAGGCTGTGTGATGAACTTTGACTGAATTAATAATATTTATATTATTTATCAATATTTATGTATCATGTATGATTCTGTTTTTTAGGGGAGGCGCTCACTCTTTTGGAACACATATCCCTTTGATTCTAAACCTCTGCTTTGAAAAGCTATGGCTAGAATCATTGTTTAATTCTCCAAATAAAGCTGATTTAAATAGTCAACTATATTTCTTTTGGGTTAGGCACATGAAAGCCATGTCAGCATAAGGAATCATGTCCGCAGCTCTTAGTGGCTCTTTGAGGCTCTAAAGATTAATGTGAGTACCCGACAGGTTCCTTTGTTAAGCGTATCATTAACTCCAGATAATGAATTTTATGGGAAGGCAGAGTTCAGAGTTCAACTTTTAAGTTCAAATATTCACCTTTGAAGCCTCGGATGACTATACTTTTGGCTCAACTGGAATGCATTTCAATGTATATGTAGACATTTTTCTCCTAAAATGATACCATGGGCTTGGGGCAGCCTATGTATCAGACAACTGGAGGAGGGGACTCATTTTGCTGTACTTGTCTCAATGCGTTCGTTTGGTAGCTGGATAAGTATTCTGCTTCTTCAGATGGACAGGTTAATACCCTTCAGTCCAAAACCTCCCCCCATTAGAATTGTATTCTCATGTAGGTTCAACAGAAGTTTAAATTGCATTAGACTTACTGAAGAAAACAAATCAAGCATTGGCAAAAAGAAAATTGGAACTGCTAACTGGCCATGTAGATTAAAATGTAATGTGTTCTGTGAACAATTTTAAATGATGTAATATGCAATTATGGACATTAAACACATTTAAAATATGCTTCTCTCCATTTATAGTAGCATCATAATGATGTCTTAGTCATTATATTAGCACATGGATACATTGCTTGTAGAATAGAAGCTCTTTTTTTACTTCACATTATTTCACTTGATCTGAAAGAAATGCATTGCTGAAAAAATATATTATAATTTCTGCAAAATCGATTGCTCTTTGTAGCAGGAATTTTAGGATTTGGAGGAAGAGAAAGTAAAACATGTCACTCTCATTTAAACTACATGACAACATTTCCAGGTGATGTGAAACAGAATGGCACTTGCTTTCTCTCATTTTGGAATGTATGATTCATTAGATGTTTACTGCTCTGTTTTCATTGGGAGTTCCGCACTATTTGTAGGGCATGTTGTTTTACATTGCTTTTAGGACGTAGTGGTCAGGATTTTAAATTGTCTATTGTTTTTGTTTGTAGAGTTTTGTTATTATGGTTCAGTAATGGACCACATTTTCTGTTTATAAAAATTGGAGAATAAATACACCATAGACAAACACAGCAAGGCATCATTTCAGCATTTGGTCATATGAATCTGCCAATCTCTATCTTCCTTTCAGTTATTCCTCTACAGTGTGGACCCCAGAGCATCTTATCAATGAGAAAAAAAACAGGCTCATCTTGTAGCTTCTATAAAGGGAAAAGGATGAGCAGATGTTGCAAGTCTTCCTTAACCTCCTCACATTAAATGGATGCATCATAGTTACCCTTTCTCCAGGTTTTCCAGACAAGCAACAATAGGAAGAATATACATCTTCATTGCAGGGCATCACACCTTCGTTCTGAAAGGTTCTATCTTAACCAGGTATTGCTCAGGCATAGTACTAGTGATATCAAACAGATAAACTAACAATAGGCAACCCTACATTGCTTTCACATACCATTGCCTAAGTATCCATTCCACAAATATTCCTGTAGATATCAGGACTCCTTTACGGAGAGAAATGCCAGCACAATTTAAGATTAAGGAGTTTTTGCATCCATTGTATACATTTGAAATAGAGGAGAGTGGTTTCCAACATTAGCCAGTGATCTTCATACAAATTCAACCTCCAATCCAGTACAGAAGCAGCTTTATTTGTAGTTCATATACAACCGCGTGCAGGCCCAGCTAAAGTTAACAGGGGAGTATTAGTCATAGCAGTTGGGAGACCAAAATATCTTTTGCACAATATATTTTTCCTAACCCCAATATGGTATTTGGGGTTGAACCCCATATCTGGGAATTGTTACTTACCTGGTGTTTTTTCCATCTTTGCATTTCTCCATATGGTACTGATTTGGCTGTTTTGAAGCAAGGTGTGCATGTTTTCATCTTTGCCTCTACACACCACTTTGCTACCCTATCTCTATACTATCTCGCCTCTTGCATTGTCCATATCTGCCCCTCTTCCTCCTCCCCTCGCTCTCTCACTTATTGTTAATGCACTATCTGAAATGTTGTTAGGCCTAGAACGATACATTGTTGTTGTATGTCCTTCCCCCTCTCCTCTCTTTCCCCCCTCCCTCATTTATTGTTAATGCACTTGCTTATTGTTCATTCGGACTGTCACAAGGCTTTGTAAGAATGACTATTGCATTTCACCCTTGCTCCCACTCCTGCCGTGAAGCGCTTTGAAACAGTTTTGTGTATAGGTGCTTTACAAATGACCAATAAAATAAAAATAAAATAAAAATATGTATGCCCCCACAACAGACTGGCACATAGGCTATGTAAATCTTTATGACTGATGTAATAGCTCTCCCTTCAATTGGTGAATGATCTCTCTCCTCCAGCTAACATAATTGTACCTTTTTGCACCTGAAATTGCTTTTTCCTGCATAGGGACAGCCATTTAGTTAAAGGTGCTAACCTGCTTGAATTGGGCACCTTTCATCTGTAAAATTATTGTAGTTATTTTTTATGGTACTGAAGTAATGACCTTTAGTCTCACAAAGCTATTGAATAGTGATAATGGCAAAAATGAAGTTTTCAAGCATATGCAGTCCATTATCCAGCGATTTTGACGAATACAAAATAAATAATGAATTTTAAATGAAACAAAAACAACAGAAAAATACTGAACAAATATATATGGGGTGGGGTAAGGGGTTAAGTCATCTGGTGGGCAGGTGTTCGCGGTGCAGTTTTAAACACAGGGAAACAAAGGGGCTTGCGGGGGGACCCCCGCACACAAAAAGTTAGATTTGTTTTCATTGTTTTTGTTTCGGTAAACATTCATTCTTTATTTTTGGATTAGTTGATATTCACATAGAACAATGCAGTACACTGAAGAAGAGGCACAGGACCTTGATTTACAAATCCAAACCTGAACACCAAAGCTTATGTGTAATATTAGTGACAGACACTGATGCACTTGAATGTTCGTCCATCAAAGTCAGGCCACCTGCCATTGCCATGTCAAAGGAATGTATCAGGGGATGGTTGTCACCCTTAATATGTGGATCAAATTCTACATTCCTCAACCTAGGCTAAGCAGCAAAATCTACAAAAACATAATCAATATGACTCGTTCTATCTAGGATACAACATGTTGGCTTGGCCACGATACCCCCTATTACTCAGCTAACAAGCAAAAAAGGGCAAAGTTGTAGAAACATTTTGCCAGCAAAGGACACTGGGATATTTGTGAACTTGGTCCATTTATTCCATTCTAGAAAGTCACAGGCATCATCTTCTCACCTCTGTTATTTAGCAAGGAGTGCAAACTGTGTGTAGATCTCATACATATTGCCGGGGAGAAAACCTCACACCCTGCATGCCTTCCATTAATGCCTCAAAAGCTACAATCACCTCCTCCCCTGGTCTGAGGAATACATTAAGGAGAAAATGCACAGTTCCATTCCGAAACACCAGTTTTACAACCACCAAACCTCAAGCCAGAGACAAGCTCACCCAGTTTGGAATTTCGATCTGATAATAACCATATTAGCAAGCCTCTCAGAAATGGTCCAGTGACCCTTTGCATGCTGCCCTGAAGAAAGTTGTGCACCCCTGCTTATGGAGTGGTTCCAACAACCATATTTTACGGCGACGTAGCACCTATATCTGTCAAATAAATTGTTGCCAGTCCTCATCTTACTCACAAGGCCTGATATGTTCCATGTCAAATAAGTATAATTTCACTGAAAATGTTTTAACTCGATTTGAACAGATCTGTTTTATAACACTCTTATAGAGGCACTACCTGTGCCTTTACACAGTCAGTGTAGATCATTTAAATCACTTTCTTTGCACATAGCAGTACACATTAATATTATTGGGATATCAAAGTTGTCACAGAACTTAACCCCATAACTTTGTATCATCTCATGAGAGGATTGATTGATTATGCCTAGGGTTTTATGTTTTTTTTTCCTTCTGGGGGTGTTTTTTCAGTGTTTTCAAACATGTTTAAATCTGTGTTTATCGATGTTTTCCTGTGTGATCCATTCTAATAATTGCAGATTTTTTTTTCCAGTGTGAACACACAAATATTCTTTCATTGTTTATTTGCCAAGGATCACACACTTTGGTTAAACAGAGTGCTATAAGCCCCTTGTTTTATGGCTGGTCTGTTGGTGATTGTTGTGATACATTGCAGAACCCCAATAACCGCATTTAAGCAGCCCTGAAAGGAGAAAAAAAATGGCCAGCAGCATGAATAACGTATGCCCAGCTACTTTTGTCCACCCATGAATATACGCACACTAAGTGAACATATATCTTAAAGTGAAATATTAAAAAAGTAGTTCAGTTGACCCTCCCCTTAGAAGAAAATATACAAGACAAAATAGCATTGGACTTTTAAAAAGAGTACCAGTAAATATGCTGGCAAAGTATAAAAGGTGCTCACCTTTTAAACCCAGCAATTGGTAGTAAATGTTCCCTGGTAAACAGAATCCCAATACGGGACAAGTGTTTGTGATCTTGTGGGTAAGTGTTTGCACTGAAAACATGACAACCTGAGTAAAATCCTGGTAGCCAAATAATTGTGCAAGCTTGCCAACCTCAAAAAAACACAAAGGGGTGTGTATGCCCTCTGAAAAAAAGTACCTCGGTTCTTCTGAGTGGATAGATGTACATCACAAGCAGATACCAACGTCCAGGAGACAGCATGAATAATAACATATTATAAAAACCCAAGTCTACTGAGTGCATAGTTGTACATCACAAACAGATGCCAATCAGGGACGTCATTTAGGGGTCACCAGGGGTCACACTTGCGACCCCTGAGGTCTCCCTTGCTACCCCTGTGGTCTCCCTTGCTACCCCTAAAAAAAAGACAAAAACAATGTTTGTTTTTTGTTTTTTTTACAAATTGAAGCTTCAGGCTGCGGCCAATGCCATGTGCCCCTTTGTTTGTAGAGTGGCTTGCTTCTTTCTTGTTTAGGCTTCTTAAAAAAAACAGGAGGTTCCACAAGTGTAACACTTTGAGTAGTTCAGGGGGCGAGTCCCTGATTTAGTCTGTTCTTAAACACCTGAATGTTTAAGAAACTCAATGCAGACAAAATCCTCCAAAAAGCATTTAGAGAAGAATAAGCATCCATTCGGACACTGTATTTTGCTTTTTGCAAGTTGTAGTTATAGCATGTTTTTTTCTACCAATACATATGATGATCCATTCTTGTATGAAATGTATATCACAGTACAGTGATATTGTAATCATATTTTTGATAGTGTGCTTAGAAATAATGCTATGTGATGCCACTTCCTATTTTGTCAGGGGGTAAATGGTTGTATTCCATCGCTTCCCGTGACATCACTTCCTGTGATGTCATCAGAGGTCAAGGGTCATGTGATCTCACTTCCGCTACCCGTGGCATTTTGGTGAAATGACATACCTGATGAGAATGTCAAGGAGACAACATGGATAACAACGTGTTTTTAAAAATTAAGGCATGTCAAAATAAATGTCTCTAAGCTCTGTGCCTCGAACTGTAGTGAGGAGTGAGAACATAAGCACATAAATAAAACCTAAAACGAAAACCGCTGCGATGAGTTATGTATTGCAGGTACAAAGTACAATTGCAATTTCATTGCAGGGAGTCGCAATGACAAGGAGTTCAATGCAACAGCAAATATAATGGCAACATGTAGGCTGTAGTGCCTACATGAGTATTATAACCAACGTGTCATGCGAAACATCTCTGAAGGCAATCCGACAAACGCCAGCTCACGAGACAGGACATACATAATCAAAGATTACGGTGTTACTCTTTACCTTAGAGGCCGGCAGTCGGACCACCATAATCTTCTTAAAGTTGTAAAGCACCATGAGTAGTGTAAAAAGTCATCAGCATGACACCCTTGCCAGATCCGAGCGTTGCGGATGAAGAGCATATAACGTTGAGGTGCAGGCATACATGAAAAGAAAAGAAGGACCACTTTTACTTGTTCTACCTGGACGTGAATGTTAGTCTTTACAAACGAACTGCCATTTCGGAACCGTTGCAGAATATCACAGTAAAGTACTGTAGAGTTTTAAAACACTCTACAACAACGTTATTGAACTCTCTAAAACGTATATAAATAATGATTAGTGAAGCGGCAGCACGCAGCTGCTCTTAGCTCGCATCCGGGGGATTATGTTATTGTTCCTCCATAGCTGGAAATAGAGATGCAGAGCGGAAGCTGAGAGGATAGTTAATCGGCAATGCGTTTGGCTTAAAAGTAAAACTACGCAGATCAACAGAGTTTCGAATCCCACTTTGCCACTGGCACGAGGGTGTTTCATTAATTATATAAAATGCTGGTGCTTAACAGAGTCTCCCCAGGCAGTAAAACACTATCTCTGGGGAATGTTTCCAGCAAATTTGGATTTTACCAGAAACCCTAATTGTGCCTCTTGCAGATTGGTACAGAATCTCGAATATTGGGGCTTGCCCCTCCAGAGCAACTAATGGAACATTCATTCTGAATATTATTGGTAGAAGTACACCAGTGGCATGAGGCTAATACCTTTATTCCTCAACCAACACTTAACCCAAAAGGTCATAGATTGTTGAGTATATTTTCATCATCTACCATAACTCACCTGCTTGTCAGAAACATATGTGACTCTAGCTCTGACATGCTATTGTCAGTTTAATTTAGGTAAGTAAATTGCAACAGATCAGCATTTGGCAAGGGCATGGAAGCATTATTTTTTTTAATTTTTGTATTAATGAATTTAATTATATGGGTAATTCAATTTCTGGAAGAGTAATCTACCAATCCAAATCCCCTTTCATAAGCTCCTTGGCAACAGCATATTATTTGTATTTGTAAAGCGCACTACTGCCCACGGGCGTCGAGGCACTGTTGCAAGCAAATGTCTTAGTTACAGCATTATGGAGGATCGCTCATGGGCTACAGAGAGCCGAACCTGGGCATAATGGGCATGAGGTAGGTACAAATGTACAAGAACAAACAACGAAAATCATAACAGAGTAAGTTACAGTGCCTGTGTGACAGGCTGAAGCAGAAAGGCGGTCAAACACCACCAAGAGGCCTTTTATACAAAAAGCCATGTTTTGTTGGCTTTCCTGAAAGGTGTGGGTGACTCAATGCTCCTTATGTGTGTAGGTAGGGAGTTCCATTGATTCATAGCGATGAAGTTGACGCTAGAGCCTCCAGCGCGAGACGTGGAGATTTTGGGAACAGTGACACTGTTGGAGTAGGCCGTTCTGGTAGGCCTATCCGAGATGGGTTTAGCAAATCTCTGGGAAAGATACAGGGATGCAGTGTTGTTGAGACATTTGTGTGCGATGGCGAGAATTTTGAAGGTGATGCCTTCCTTGATAGGAAGTGAGTGGACTTGTCCCCTGAAGGCAGAAATATGTTCCCTTTTTGTTATGCCGGTGGCCACCAGAGGGCGCTATTCTGTATGGTGTGAAGTTTTCAGGAGGGCATTGCAGTAGTATACCCTTGATCCAATTATAGCCCTTGCTATGGTGAGGAGGTTCTCTTTGTACAAGAACGGTCTTCTGGCTGCATTGATCCAGTTTGCATGGTATGACGCCATAGATGCAATCACATTGACTTGCCTGCTTATGGTAAGATTGAAGTGTAAGAAAACCCCTAAGGTTTTGACCTCATGCAACACAGGGATAGGAGTACTGTCAATGGTGAAGGAGTTGTATTTTTCATCAAGTTTCTTTAGGGTTGCCAGGGCCATAATAAGAAGCAGTTCAGTTTTGTCCTCGTTGAGGCAGAGCCAGTTTTCTGCCATCCAGGTTTCCATTTTGGATTAAATGAAATGTAGTTGTTTCCATATCAGCTGTCATAGTCACTGTTGAGGGGGATGAGCACCTGCGTGTCGTCCACGTAGTTGGTACATGATATACCTAGCTAGTCCAAGAAATTGAATAAAGGTTTCATGAAAAGGTTGTGGTGGGTGGGAGAAATGCAGAAAGCATGCAGGACGCTGCATTTGATAATATATGGGTTGGCGCATGCTTGGTCCGAAAAGACTTTCATGACTCTGCCCTGGAGAAATGTGGCGATCCATTCCATGGTCTTGGAGGAGAAGTTGGCAGTGGAAGATAGGAGGTGGCAGAGTGTGCTATGATCGACCAGATCAAAAACTGCCGAAAGGTTGAGTAGTAGGAGGAGAGCCAGTTTGCCAGAGTCTCTGAGGTCATCTCGGGAGGATAGCTCAGCGGCAATGTGCTCTTCTTGGAAGCAAGACAACACGAAGCAACACAGGTTCGATCCCCGGGTCCGCGCTTAGACACCTCTGGGTATTAAGCACTTTATAAATAACCTATCATATCATATCAATTTGATTTTTAAGGTCTAGAAGTGCGTTTTGTCTCCCATGTCCTGGACGGAAGCCTGACTGGCGTAGACCCAGGATGTTTTTGGCCTCCAGTAAGTTTTGGACCTGCAGATAAGCTGCCTTGTCTAGTATTTTTAGAAGGAAAGGGACTGTGGTAATGGGCCTTTAATTCCCAGGGACAGTTGGGTCCAGTGTAGGTTTCTTCAAGAGTGGGCATACCCAAGCTTCCTTACGACATGCAGGGACAAGCCCCAAAGTGAAAATTGTTGATGAAAGCTATCAAGAAAGGCACTAATGTGGGGGCACAATCTTTGATGAGCTGTGCAGGACAGACGTCCCCTTTACAGTTAGACGGCCTGATAGATTTAGTAATGGAATGACTTCCTGTTCATTCATTTCTTTGAAGGAAAAAGGAGGGGATTCGTGGGAGATCATGCAATGGAGGTCAGCAATTTGTTGGCTTAAAGCCTGTTGATGGGCAATAATTTTGCTTTCTAATAGGTTGAGCTTGTCAAGCATGGCAGACTGGACTATTTCACCAGTCTGCAATTTTGGAAACGGAGGGCGGAGAGGGCGCTGGTTATTCCAACTGTCTAAAAATAGAAAAGATTTCTTTGGACCCCGATTTAGTGTTGGATATCCTCATATTGAAAGAGTTGCTCTTGACTTTGATGATGGCCTTTTTATTTTCTTTAGCAATGGACTTGAATGCTGCTTCAGTGGAGTGAGAAGGTTTGGATACCCATGCAGAGTGAGAGGCTCTTTTTCTAGCACGCATTTCTAGGAGTTCGGAGGAGAACCAAGTGTTAGTGTGTTTATTCCGTTTGGCTTTCCTGAGAGTCAGCGGGGCAATGGCTTCCACCACATTGGTGATGATGATTTTGTAGATGGTGGCTAAGGAATCTGGGTCCTTAGAAAATGGTGCCTTGAGGGCAGGCACTTGGAGGTAGGGTAGGAGCCTTTTCTTGTTTAGCTGCCGGGAACTCCTGCAAAAGGCTGGTTGGAGTGGTTCAACTGGCTGGGGTGGCTCTTTAGTGATGTTTAACTTGAAAGAGATTGCATGAAGATCAGACCATGGGATGTGAGAGATGGCTGAGGTGATGGGGGAGCAGTTATGATGTGCGACACAGTCTAGGGTACAACCTTTGATGTGAGTGGGTAGTTTCACCGCTTGTTGGAATCCTAAGGAAGATAGGGATTTCTTAAGGGTACTGCTTGGGAGTCTGATGGGCCATTCAGGCCCATATTGATGTCCTCTAGCAGGAGGGCTTTGGAGGTTTTCTTTAGGTTGTTAGAAATGGTGTGTAGGAGAGCATCTTGGAACTCCGTAACTGGTCCTGGAGGTCCATATACTATGTGGAGGGTGATTGTGCAGCTAGAGGAAGGCTGAATTTTAAGGAGTAGGTAGTCACTGTTGGAGCCAAGGTTTCCTCCTTGCACTTTTCTAATAGAGATAGTCTCTTTTGTTAAAAGGGCTACCCCTCCTTCTTTTTGAAGGGGGTGATCCTGCCTGAAAATGGTGTAGCCTTGAGGGAGGGCTAGTAATAAGGCTGGTCCTGAAGCTTCATGAAGCCAAGTTTCTCTGATCAAGGTTAAGGTCCTGGCTGGTGATGAGGTTGTGAATGTCAAGGGCATGGGCTGATAGTGAGCGGGCGTTGATAAGTGCACAGGTGAGGGGGAGCGAGGGAGAGTTCCTGGGTTTGGGGGTAGCAATAAGCTCATTCTCAGACACAATTGAAGGGGCCACTGGTAGAGTCAAAGGCTCCTTAGTAGGGGCACTGGGCATAATCACAGGCACATTGGTAGGGCCAATGGGCAAAACACAGGTACATTGGAATCAGGCACATTGGTATGGGAACTAGACAGAGTCAGAGGCCCTTTGGTAGTGGCAATAGGCAATATCACAGGCATATTGGTAACAAGCACATTGGTATGGGCAGTAGGCATAATCAAAGGCACATTGGTAGGGTCAGTGGGTAAAATCACAGGCACATTGGAACCAGAGACATTGGTATGGGCAACAGGCAGAGACAGAGGCACTTTGTTAGTGGCAATGGGCAAAATAACAGTCATATTGGTGCCAGGTACATTGGCAATAGGCAACAAAATCACAGGCATATTAGAACCAGTCACATTGATCTGGGCACTAGGCAGAGTCAGAGGCGCTTTGGTAGTGGCAATAGGCAAAATAACAGTCATATTGGTGCCAGGTACATTGGCAATAGGCAAAATCACAGGCATATTGGTACCAGGTACATTGGCAATAGGCAAAATCACAAGCATATTAGAACCAGGCATACCGGTAGTGGTCCGTGGCCAAGGGGCAACAGGAGGCGTACTAATAGAAGGTACAGAAATAGACATTTTGGAAAGAGCTACTAGTGCCCGTGCCTCAGGTGAGCAAAAGTCTGATGGTGCCTCAGCAGCAGGCGTATCGGTAGGACTGGTGCATAATGGGATGTGCGATGAGGCCTTAGAACAAGTTCCAGTAATTAGAGAGCCTTGCATAGTGGCCAGCGCCCTGGGAGTTCTAACTGTAGCATTAGCATGCGAACGCCACGCAATCCAACGCCTCCCACCAAGTGAGGTTGTGGCGTTGTTGAAGATGCTAGCCCTCGCCTGTGTCAGGGCCAATGTGGCAGCCCTCAGGTGAGCGGTAGAGGACGGGCCTTTAATAGGGTGGGAGACCAAATGGGACAGGGCAAGAAGGACCAACGTTGGATAGAAAAGATGCGCACCCAATCGCTGGTTCCTGGCATGAATGGACAAGGCTAAAGCAGCCAAAGGCAGACTAAATGTGCTTGCTCCTGGCTCTCAGGTAAGAAATGCTTGCATGGCACGAGCTGATGATGACTTACTAGAGTGGCCCACTGAACATAGAGCAGCATGGGTGTTAGCAGGGGGACTCTTACCTTCACCTACTGCATAATCAGCTGGGCACACAGCATGCAGCATCTCCAAGCAGCAGAGAGCTGCAGAGAGCTTTGGTGGCCTTTTCCCTTGGCCTTCCCCGCTCAGCTTTGCCTGACGGCCTCCTTCCTCTCCCTTTAAGGCAGGAGGGGAGGGGCAGGCAGGGGAAGCCAACCCAGACCCAGGCAGACAGCAGATATGTCTCCGGGCTCTCTCATTTGAACCATTGTTGGAGCACAATCAACACCTTCGAACCTTCAGGACCCTCCAGAGCTGTTTTTTGCACACTACCATCTTGAACTGCTGTACTGCATGTTCGAAACAGTTCAGTGCTGCAACTGAGGGTGTTGTTACCATGGATCAAACCAGGCAATCCTCATTGCAGACACCACTTTCAACCTCCCTTTTAACCACAAGAATCTTCATTGTCGATCTCCATCAACAGCAGAACAGACAATGAGAGGATTCTTTTGAATAGCAATCTTCGAAAGCTGCATTGTGCCACTCAAACCAATCTGTGCATCCAGTCACCAGCCTCTTTGCCATCAATGGGTGGGTGAATCTTTCTTGGTGGCCCTTACAGTACGTAAAGTATTATGCTCAATCTTGCTCAACATCACTCACTGCCTAGAACTGCACAGCTGCCACACTCAAACTCTTCAACCCGACATGCTTGCATATGCCAAACCAACTAAATGCTGAACCATACCTTGCTAGGCCTGTAACCTGCCCAGCTTGAATCAACTGACCATTGTCAGCCCTCAATTTGATCCACTGGGAAATCACTTGCTGACTAAACCCAAGCCATTACTGAATGATTTGAGCCTGCTTGACCTTGAACTGACATCTCACCGAACCACATTTTGGAACATCGGGGTCACAGCTTGAAACCCATACTGGACTTTGTTTTGAATTGCTGGAGTGTCACTCAACAACCCTTTCAGCAGTTATAACACCTCAAACTGGTCTGACTTTGAACCGATCCTGTTGAATACCCTGACTCGCATTGCTTGAGTGCTGCATTTGAAAGCTGTTGAACCATTAAGAACCGAAAGAAGGTTATACTTAATATTAACAGTCCCCTTGGTCTATATTTGGGCAAGACTGGGTAGGTCACTAACTCAATTTTTGTATCCCAGAAGATATCATTTAGTCAAACATTGGGCTTTGCACTGCCTTACACGGTTCCATTTCCCTTTGCCAACAGGAGTTTTTTCAAAGTAAATTACTTCAAAACCTCTCTTACCTATATTATTATCCCTACCCCAACCACCTCCACCCCTCCACCCCTTATAAAGCCTCACCCTGTATATATTTCAATTTGTTTTTTAGTTAAACATTTCTTTGAAATAACTCCTGTCGGCAAAATAAAGTGATACTCCTTACACCCCGGATTCATGACAAAGCATGCTACATCTTTCCATCTGTATATTGTCTGTGTTCTATCCTAAGGGGTTGGTTTTTTGTAGTGTTTTCCTATTTAGGTATGTTTGCAGATGATGAGATTCAATTAAATATATCTATTTGTTTAGAGAACTTTGATTGGCCATGCCCCTTATTTTGGGCTGTTTTACTATTGCTGTTTGGGTAGTTACTGAATCGCATTCACATCCCTCTTGAGGGTATAGCCATCCCTCAGACAACATTGTGAAAGTAATGTTGCCTGTTTTAACTTTGGAATTAGGATCAATCTTGGTTTGTAGCAGTTTGGTGGCAGAGAAGGCGCTACTCACCCTTTTACTCCTCCAGAACAGAAGTTAATATGTCACAGTAAGCATATCCCTCTGCTGGCTAAGTAGTGGTCTCTAGTGTCTTCTTCCTCTTAGTGAAATTGAGTGTGCGCAGCTCACTGGCCTGTAGTCAACAATCACAATGCCAAAGTGGAATAGACTTGTAATCACTGGAATGACAAGAAACAGTTGAAACATACATGTATCTTTAGAACTCATATTAGAGCTGATCTTATTGCCATGTGGTGTTTTTATGTGAGGAAGGAAGTGCCACTGATGCAGACCTTGCTATTATAATCCCAGGCCCAGGCCTTGGAGGGAAATGGCAGGCGGCGTTTTGCTCCATTGTTCCTTTGCACCCGGCTGACTGGTGGGATCCCGCCCCCTTCACTGCTGATGCCTTCATTACCTTCTATCCCAGCCCAGAGCGGAAAAGCCCTGACGGTTAAGTGCAGGCTTTGTTCTACTCTGCCTTTGTTCTGCAACAAAGGTGAGCATCGGGGACACAAATAACTATACTGACAGTCGGTCTGCTTATCAATTGGTCCTCAAGCTCGGCCCAAAAACTTTTGTTAGATAGAGGCTCCCACGCCTAATTGCAACTTGTAGCAGGAGTGGTACAGCAGCCGTGACTGCCCTGAGCGAGATTTAACCCAGATTGGGCTTATGGTACTTGATAATGCACAGAAAGTGCCTGGGTCTTGGAACTTACTTGGAACTCTGATTTTCATCTGTGGATAAGACTCAAGACAGTGGATTGTGAGGGAGGGAGATGAAACATGGGCACCCCTTAAATTGGTTGGGTGCCTTGTCAGTTGGGTGCCTCACTTTTTCTCCCCAGTGTTGCACAAACTGTTCAGCGTTTGTTTGTAATGGTCCATAAATTCACCACTGTGGGAGGGGACACTTGTGGATGCTTGGTTTGGATGTGTTGGCCGGGGAGTTTGATGGTGTGCTATTTTCCTGCGGGCGGTGCTGCATGTATCAGTGCAATATAGGTGGAGTTCCACAAACTAGAGCCAAGACATGCCAAAAGGAAACAGACATTGCAATATCAGAAGATTCAAGGCAAAAGGAAATATCATGGATGTTTAAACCAATTAAGAAGGCAAACTCCTTAATTACATGAATTAAGAGGTTACTTTATGACATTGATGGTATCTAAACAAATGCACCCTAACAGATGGGGATTAAGGTGTGGTGTGACTGTGGCTATTAAAGGCAGCAGTTCAAACTGTGTTGTTACAGTGGGGATAGTGAGCTCTTAATAGCCCCTTATGACTCTCAAATTTTAGACAGCAAAGACAATGGCCCTATCAATAGGCTAACCCTGAAATGGATTCCCTGGCTCCTTTTGTTATTGGTTAGAAACCAGGAAAAAAGGGTGGGGGGAACTGCACCCTACCCATGAAATGTACAGTGGTTAGGGAAGGGAACCCAGCAATTAACATCATTGAGATGAATACCCAGAAGGAGGTACTGACACCAGAATCACTAAATGGGAACACCGTTGAGGTGCTCACATCTCGGACGTCTCTAAGAAGTCAAACTATCCAGCTGCACCACCTCAGAGGTAGCCTTCCTTTTCTCACTTTCCTCCAGAAGTTCACTGTCTCCAGAGCGCTGGTCCTCTATAGGCTGGACTATTGCAAAAGATTTTATCGAGGCGTCCTGGTTACCTTGCAGTAAGAGTATTAGGACCCTTTGAGATAAAAGCATCTTTACGCGTTTTAAGCTGTGGTTTTTACCAGTGTGTTTTTATTTACATTGAAACATAGTCTAGACACATTGCTTGCAAAGAGAAGGTCAGCCGACACGTGTTTCAACCCCGGAGAGTCGTTATCAAGGCAGAATGGTAAGATGAAAGGGATCAATTCCGTGAATTTCTCAGGCCAATGGCAGAAGTCATCCAATATTCTATGGGGGTCATTTAGGCTGATGCCTGTTAGTTCTGCTCGTCTGTCTGGTGGCCAGGCCAAAACAGTACTGCAAGCCTTGTCCTTGGCATCAATCCCAGCTCTGACATCTCTTCACTGGCTCACCCAGGCTCCAAGGATCAAGTTCAAGACCCTCTGTGTCATCCACAAGGCTTTCTGGGGCCTGGAGCTGCCTTACCTCCAACTTTATCTTCCAAAACATCTTACTTCTCAAGCTCTCTTCTCATCCACCTCCAACACTCTGAGGTCAGATGCTTCTCCACGCAGACAGTTGGGGGTAGATCTATCTCCTCAGCTGAGGCCTCCCTCTGGGACAGCCTCCCTGCCTCTCTCAAACTTGGGCAGAATTACCTCTGGTTCCAGAAATAACTCAAGACCTTCCATGTTGCTTTTGCTTTCTCTCTTCCTCTCGCCTGCTGATGCACCTGACTGCTCTGTGCACTGGTCACCTGTTCACCCTCTGAACTCGGGTCCAGGCTCCTGCATGCCAGTTGTCCTCGCACTGCCTCCGGGCCCTTCAACACACCCTACAGTCCCTTCGCTCTGTACTTTTGAGTCACCTGCTGGCTGCACTTGTGAGTCAACTGCACTTCCCCCTTTCCCTCCCGCTGACACTTCTCCCCTTCCCTCTTCCCCGCATTTGCACAATCTGAATGACACAAGGCCTAGGAAGATTGTTTTTTGTCCCCTCTTCTTTTCCCCCTCCTTATCTTGTCGTGCTTAGAAACACTTGTGTACAGGCACATTATATATCTTATCATGTCATATGTCATATCATATCATATCATATCACAGGGGAAAGTACCCGGAGTCTTGATAGAGAAACTGAGCAAGAAAGGATGCCCATGTTGGCCAACCTGCCGGTTCATCTCTCGAATAGATTTGAAGTACTCACAAATGTTGGCCCTGCAGCCAAATAGGATGCAGGGGGTTTAATGAATGGGGAACGAAAAGAAAAGTTCTGTACAAACGTGTGAGAAAAAGTGAATAGAAAGCCTGACCCAAGCAGATAAATTAACACCCAAGATTCGAGCTGCCAGACGGGCCCCAAGGCTTCCTTCCCTAGCTCGATCCTCGAGCTGTGCAAGTTAAATTTGAAGGTGGAGGAAATGTGCACTACAACAAAAGACCTAGTAGTCAATAAATAGTCAATACAACTGTATGCTGTTTAAAGAAATGGTAGGTGAAATCAAGCTGATTAAAGACAAGGTGTTCCCAGTAGGTACTTGCAATATGGGTCAAGAGAGTCCAATGGCCAATGACATAGCTGGTCGTGGTATGACCCTGGCTTGCCAACAGAGAGAAACTGATTTAACTATGTGAAATCCAGTTGTCTCATTCTCACAATATAAATCTTGGTTTGGGAGCCAGGGAAATCCTGTTATAATGGCCCTTTATGGGGATTTGCAATTTGAATAGGAGACCATTTAGCAAGGGCCACCCGCCATTATCAGGTCCCAATGTAATCCCAGTGGGAAGCCCTGAGACACATATTCCAGAATTTGGTGAATCAAGTAAAACATTAAGAAGGGGGAGCAGCCATGGCTGCCCCTCTTTAATAATGACCAATGTACCTCGTTTATCACAAAACACATACAAAGCTCAGGAGGCTTTAGCAACTAAACACAGCATTGGTTTACACATTCTAAGGGCTGCCTCTCAATAATCAGAGAGGATACTGTACGATGTACTCAGGCCGCCACGTCAAACACCATGTTAGATCACATGCAGTGGTTTCTGCAATCATGGAACTTAGTTGAAGGGCTTTCGGATGTCAATACTAGGGCCTATCCCCCAGAGAATGTAAAAATGGTACTCACATAAACAGATTATTTTCAGGCCTGGCTACAGATCTCCGCCAAACTAAAAAATAAGCTATGCTAGAACTGAAAGGGAACAGGGACAAATGAGGGGGGTCATAGAACTGTTGTAAAAGGACAGGTGGATGGCCTGAAGCCTGATGCCCTTAAAGGAGCAGACTGACTGAGTTAAGGCAAAAGTGGTACAGTCCAGGGATTAGGGTACATGCTTCTGTCCTGGAATAATGGAGTTAGCAAGGCTAGCTGATTATCCCAATTGGATTGCTTACATCAGAGGTTTCCAAGAAATGGTTTTGCAGGAGACATGGATGTCCAAAAAGGCCCCGCTTCATGGATATCGCACTTTCTGTATCACTACCATAAAAGGGTCTAAAGGCAGGCCAAGTGAAGGCCTTCTAATATGGGTAGATGCCATGCCTGGTTGGGAGGTGCGAGACTGCGAAACAAGCACAGCAGACCACCAATTCCTCTGCATATGAACCAATGAGGGAGAACATATAGTCCTATTTAACATATACAACAGGCCCTCCAGAGCACAGGGATTAGTAACATTGGAAATATTACAGGAAATCATAAACCCTTGACTTTCCCCAGACGTCCCAAAATAGTATATCATGGTTGCAGGGGATGTACATTTACAGTTAGAGACGATCAGCAAGTTAGATGGCATATGGGAACAAACAGGACCTGGCTTGGGACGTACCGACCCTGTTGGTTGAGCCCCCAAAAAGAGCTCACTGTCTAGTAATGAACACAGTCTGCATGTTTTACAGCCTAAATCTAAGGGTATGCTTCACAAAAGATTAGCCAGTACATTTTACTTACAAAGGTTGTAACAGACCTTCTAATATTGATTATAACAGGCACGGATTGGGCTAGGGTGAGCAACTTTGATGTTTCGGAAAGGCCCGAAAGTGACAAGGAAGAGGGCATATAAAGGCAATCACATTGGTCTAGCCCAGATGCAAATAATTGGCCAGAATCATTGATCAAGCAATAAAGCCTGCTATATGTGGCACGATTCTGGGTAAACTGAACGTCACCTGTAGAGAAGCAAGTTCTGAGCTAGAAATTGTGAGTATGAAAAACTAAATGAAAATCTTATCCCTTTTATTTCCCTCCCTGCTGCCCAAGTAAAGAGGAAAGTGCTGCTTTAACATAGTTGGTACGATGGTGCCTGTAGAGAGGCTAAAAAGAAAATAGTGGTCTATGTTTGATCTTACTCCGGTATGGATAAAACCAACCTAAGTCTACTTAGAGCAGACTATAAAGACCGGAAGCGGATTGAAGCGAGTGGAAAGTGAAGGGTGTTCAAGGTTCTTGACCTGACAGGCTAGTCGGGGCGAGGTTCTGGACTTTCAGTCTCTGACTTCGAGTTTCGGTCTTCTATACGCTGGGAAATGTATGTGTTGCACTGTTTGGCAGCACTCTGGAGATGATCTGAAAATTTGACAAAACTTAGTTAACTGAGTAAAGTTCAATAAAAAAAAAAAAAAAAAAAAAAAATAAAAGGGTAGTTACAATAAAAAAAATAGAACGTGTTCTTAACCAGTGGAGTGCTCTCCCAAAAGCCTTAGAGGTTTGGGGATAATATGTTCTGGAAAATGATTTCGGACAATGAGCTGAATGGGGATCAAACCGTTCACTGCTTTATTACTGCAGATGCCTGGTGGTACCATTTTGCTGGCCTGAACAACAGCCCAGAACAAGCCAATCAAGAGACGGCCATAATCCCAGGAAAGATACATTTTGTTCTAACAGTACAGTAGGTTCAAAGGTGCAGAAATTCTGAAAAAGTGGAAATGCAGCATGCCCAGACTTTGTCCCAATTGACTTGTGTAAAGTTGAAAAAGGGGGTTTGGGCACCCTAATTTGTGTAACCTTTTTAATGCCATAATTAGCCTGGCGGTTGTCCCTGCATCCTAGCAAAAAAGTTGTAATGTTTCCAATATGCAAAAAGGGAGGCAGTGACTCCACGGCCAACTATCAGCAATTTCCCAGTCACATTGTGCCGGGAACCCTTTTGGGAAGGTCATTTTATGTACAAGAATGGGCAGATGCTAAGAGCATAATTAGCGACCTTCAGGCCGGTTTTTGGAAGAATAGAGGGACAGTAGACTTGTGTTTCAGGATCTTCCTATTGATCCAGAAATACACTGTGATGCTGAAAATTAAACTGTCCGCTGTGTTTCTGTATCTCAGGACGGCTTTTGACTCGGTCTACCGAAAATTTATATGCCATATGTTATCAGCCCGAAACGCCTCCCCACAGCTGGTTCTTCATTATACAGTCATTATATTCTGAGAACCGAACTGTTGGTGGTTTTGGCCTTGATGGTGAGCTAACACATCCGTTTAATGTTAATAAGGGCAAGAGACAAGGGCACATTCTGGGTCGCTTGCTCTTCAGTGTGTACATTCAGGAAATAATTGATGCACTTTTGAGGGGGTTTTTGGAAGCCCGAGGATGGCTGCAGAGAAATACCCATCCCTATTTTACGCTAATGACACAGTTATACTGGCGACCACCCCACAAGCAGACCCTATCCCGACACATAACATCCTCAGCTTTGGGAATCGATTCTAATCACTATAGAATACTGCTTATTTGCTCTATTTTCTTATTATTTTGAATAGAGGTACAATTGTACTCATCACTCTGTGTTTTTGCTTTCTGATTTAATCTAAGCATCCCAGTGATAAATAACTGGTTTTTCCGTCAATATTGAAAATTGTTTTTAGGTTTTTTTCGTTTATGTATTCATTTTGATGTACTAATTTTCGACCTTTTCTTGTTTGTTTGAAAGTTTCAATACTCAATTTACAAATGGAAGATTTACATTTATGTTTTTGATTGTATATGTTCTTCCAAGTTGGATTTTACCATATGTACCATTTTTTGATATAAAGGTTTAACATTAATCTTTCTGAATATCTGTTCATTGTCAAGGAGTGTTTCAGTACACATATTTGCATGCAAAATTGATAACCATTTAGGTTATGTGGGTCTAGACCGGGTGAAAATGTCTAATTCATTTATATTTCACACTGGCTAACCCCAAGCATACCAGTACCCTTGTTTTGCTGAGACCACCCCACAAGGCCTGAAAACCACCCTGAATGTTTCTTTTGTCCAAATGTGAAGAACTGCAGTTAAATCTGAACACAGAGGCAAAACAAAGGTAATGGTATTTAGACAACAATTAGCTAAACACTGCCCTTTGTTAATAAAAGTAAATGCAATTAAATTGGAACAGGGTTAGCATTTTGATTACCTAGGTGTCAGGTTCCAAGAAAATGAGGGATGGTCTGCCCAGATTGAAGAGTAAAGTATCATTCTGGGAAAATATACCGGGGCCACAAAATCTTTTTTTAACAGGCATGGTAGTGGCACTGTCTACTGACACTTCATTTGAATGAAAAAACATGCACTGCCTGTGTCCTGTGGTGCAGAGATACGGGGCTGTGGTAACACTGGGACACAAGATACCCAGGAACATAAATTCCTTAAACACTTGCTATTACTCGGCACTAGATCATCTGGTGCTCAATGTCCTGACTGTTGCAGAACCAGTCGCCCTGAAACCAGCTTTGTACAAGATTTGACTATGTCGAACAGAGGGCCTTGAAAATATGTGGATGCATTAATTCATTTTATGACCCTGGGCCGTGGTAAAAGTATCAGATTGGTTTCACAATTGAAGAGCACCCTATTAGCCATGCAAGAGAGAGTTTTTTGGGAAAATTCTCTAGTCTAGACAGTTCTGTATCCACCAAGCTGAAGAAGGCCACTTCCATTAGATCTCAGGAATACTTGGTGGAGAAAGCCACTAGACTCAGACTGGGTCCTGATTACCTCTGATATTAAATAGCACCTGGGTAAGAAATCTATCTCGATTTAATCACACATCCTTTTGAAAGGTCACTGTTTGTATGATTTAGGTAGGGGATACTGGCCTTAGCATCCTTTAAAAGAACATGGAAATGCTCTGGGAAGGACAAGTGTCTGCTCTGTGGGACAGAGTGTGAATCTGTGGGGTACATTTACCAACCCTAAGAGAAATTCTCTTCATCACAACACCACATTTCAACGTGTTTTCCCTGGCACATGTTTGATGAGCTTTGAACACTGTCACCCCAGAGAATGGATGTATTTGTTTTTGCTTCAAATCAAGCAAAAGAAAAATTACCTGCATTCAAGACGGCATTGCAACTTGCTTTTCCTTTAATTTTTAAACACTATAAATTGTGCGTTACATTTAAACACAACCCTACATGCTTTATTTCTGCAAATTGTCAAGGAGTAAGGCAATTTGTCCCAAGAACGGAATTCTTTCTCTGAAATCGCTTGAAGAGCAAAGGATTCTGTTGTCACTCAATACAGAGTTTGTTTTCATTTGGAAATGAACCATAGCACTCAAAGAATAGCAGAGAAAAGAAATATCACGACTTTCCCTGGACCATGACAATTAAAAAGTAACGTTTTGCAGTATCTCTTTATGTACATGAACCTACAGTATAATGTAAATGCCCTCCAGAAGGTTAATTAACAAGGAACTGTGTGCGGCAGAAACCGCATTTGTGAAATTGACCTTGAAACAAATAAATACACGTGTAAAACAGTGCTTTTGCTAATAAGAAAAATGTAATTTTAAAGTCAGATGTCAAATGCAGGTGTTGTTAGCACAGACACATGATTGTATATGTGGGTGGAGGGGCTAAAAAGCCATGTACATTATGTGTTTTCCACCCACTAGACTTCAATCAGCCTGGCTGAGGCACAAGAATTCCAGTCAAACTAGTTTGGCAGGAAGGTTTGCCTCCTACTTTCACACCTACCAGTGAACTGATGCTGCCAGCACATGTGCTTGGACTGATAGTGTGATAATTACTGTCTCTGCTAGACTGGCACACAGGACTGCCCAAAGAGTCAAAGGAAGGGAGTGAAGCCCAGTGTGGACCCAGAGGTGTGATTTCCTTCTACACCCAGCCCCAGCACCCACTGTATGGCTTCAAAGGGCGTCATAAAACCCTTTGTGCAAACCAAGCCTGGCAGAGACAATTTGGCACTGGGGGTTTTGCCGGACCACCCACACAGTGACTCATCCAGCCCATCAATTTTAAAAACTGTTATAAATTAAGACATTTGTTTCAGCACTCTAAATAAGTAACAATTCAATATTATGCCAGTATTTCATGTGATTTTCAAACAAGCAAAATGAGACACCAGTGCATGTTGCTAGCACCTTGGGAAATTGAATGGCAGAAAAAATGTATTTCTGGGTGAAGTATAAATGACACAGACATAACACTTGGTGAAAACATTTGAAACAGCAGTGGGTATATGTGTAGTTATTCGCTCTGCTACCTTGCAGAGAGTTGGCAATCGGACTGTCCGATTCCCTGTGAAATATGGAATATGAATATCTGTTTCTTATAATGGTGACTAGTATAGATTTGATGTTTTCATCCATTACTCATACTTGTCAAGAAATAGGCATGGTGACACAAAGGAAGTCATAAATTCACACATGTCATTTCTCCTGAACCAATCAGCCCGAAGGCAGGAGGGAACACCATTAGCCTGGCCTAACCCGTTATAGGGGTAAGTCCAGAGTACTCCCCCAGATTGTAAAATTCTATGATGTCACTCTGGCTATATAAGCAGGAGACAGAGAAACACAAGGGAGATTCAAGATATTCAAAAACTCAAAAACCAGATCCAGAGGCAGCTGATTCCATCCAGGCAGGACCATCCAGAACTAGGCAGAACCATCCCTCCAGATCCAGCCATACACAAGCATCCAGGGAGAAAGGAGGAAAGGCATCTGATCCCATTTAGGAGAGCCCAGTGACCGGACCTTGCCAAGATGACCCATCCTGCTGTCCACAGTGACCAGACCTTGCCCAGCTGATCCCATTCAGGAGAGCCCAGTGGTCCCAGTGACCAGATCTCTTGATCCCGCTGTCCCAGTGACCAGAACCTTGGCCCCGCTGTCCAGAGACCTCGCTGGCTGTCCAAATTGCCAAATTCAAGCTTAACTTGTAAGTATCGCATCACCCAGTATCCAAAAACTCCATATCTAACTTTTAACCTTGCAATATATTCAAATCCTATTCAAATCCAATACAAAATTCCAAATTGCCAGTATCATCTGTTTACCTTTCCTTAGAGGAATCTGTGTTAGTCCATATATATTATAATTATTTCAGTTATCTGTGTAAGTCCTTAGTACCATTTTTAAATACATTAATTAATTCCCCTATAAGGAGGTACGTAGTGCAAGCTGGTTGAATTTTGAAATTCACGCCCTTGTGAGCAGTGCCTTTTTTTAATAATATAGTCATTAAAATATAGCCTCAGTAGAACCTGTCACTGTGCAACAAAAAACGAATTTGGCATGTATTGTACTTTTCTCTAAATACTGATTTGCCTTTTTCCCATAAAAACCCAAACATAATCCCAATCAAGAATATTCCCTTCCCTCAGACTCCTGTCTGTTATATATGTTTCTTATCCCAATAAAACAATTTCTGATTTTGACAGCTAAACCCCTTTTCTCAGCTCTTGTCATTTTAAAGGTTGTGTAAAATAAGGGTTGCAATTCTGCTGCGTGTGTTTTCTTGTGCTTTGTTTTCCTTTCAAAATTGAATTTCTTACCTGTGTCACATTGCTTTGGTGCCCTGCTCAGTAGTCTGTAAGCTCCTTTTCTCTTAAGTGCAGCCACACAAATGTCTGCCATAGCTATTCTACCGAAACAGTAAACTGAGATACAAGTAACAAGTAAAATCTGAGTATGTCATTTTGTTCCTTTTGAAGGTTTTCATTTTCATTTCTGGCCTCCCATCTTGGGGTGGTGGGCTGAAGTTTAAATCTGATTTTCCCTCTTCTTCCTGACCCCTTTCCACTGCTTTCCATCCACAAAAAAATTAGTCAGCAGGTGTTTGGGGGAAGTGTTGCAGGGGGAGTGCCTAACCTGTGTGCTATCTGTATTTTGAAGAAAAGTAATTTTGTTTCTGTTTCTATTAAAGGTTATGTTTCTTATGTTAGGAGTGTGAAGTAACTGTATTGGGGGATTTTTGCATGTATACTGCCACACAGTGGTGGCTGCTGCCCTAATTTTGATTTGCTTGATTTTCTTTGAATTCTAAAAATTATTATATATTTCATTGTTACACACTGGCCTGGTCCCTGGTCCATTGCATCATGGGTAATTTTTAAGGTTGGTGTGAGACAGGTTGGGTGCCTACTCAAACCAAGAACCCAGGGTTCAGATAAAAAAGGTTTTTATTGTGTGCCACATTCATTGTCAGTGGAAGAGGTTCCTGGCTGGATTGTGCCATGTCATGAAATCCGTTACACAGTGGGGTTCATCCGGGGTTTGAACCCGGAACCTCTCGCACAGCAGGCTAACCCAGAAAAAGTAGTGATACTTTTGGTGGTTAGAACACTGTGTTACACTATAAAAGCGCCATCCCAAAACCTATACCCTAGGTATCAGGCCTGTGTGTCAAAATAAAGTAATCTTAACCCTAGACAAAAGCAGAGTACAGATTTGTCCTTGCATAGATTATTAAATAAAGGAAGAACACTCTTCATAATGTGCGTTGTTGGGATTAACATGGCTAGGCAGCACCTTCTGTCCAAACTATTCATTAAAGGGGAATGGGTAGAGCAGGAGCAGGAAGCCTGGCTATCCAGCATGATGCAACCGGTCACCTCCATGAACATGTATGTGTGGCAGGACAGTGGCCTGTTACATCAAGACTTGACTGAGTTTTACATGACTCAGAACATGACTCAGAATATTAAAGAGGATCAATTTAAAATGGTCCGACTCACAGCCTACTTATACCTCCACATGGTGGTTATAGGAGAAAAATACTAAGAAAGCATAACCGTTGAACAAAACCAGTCTGGCCTCTTAAATCAAACCCAGAGTCAATTAAAGCAGGTAGAAGAAAAAATGCAATAGAGCCCAAAATCAGTGTCAAAAGTCAGTGTTGAGAAATCTCATCCAGCAGTTAAAAGAGAAGTTGGCAGTGCATGCGCTAACTAATTTAGAACCATTCGGCCCAATTAGCTGTATTAAAAGAGGAGTGTCAGGAAAATGTTAATTCCCTAAAAGATAGTCAGCTAAAATTAAATTAACAGGTGTTATACAATAGTGCCTGCTCACAGCAGATAATTACTTTACAAAAACAGATTGAGAAATTGGAAGCGGAGGATAATAATTTAATCATTAAGGAACTCCATTACCAAACATAATTTCACCATGAATGCCAGAAGTTAGGCGCCATAAAACAACAGATGGATGACCTGACTGAACAGATGGGCACCCTGTATCAGGAAAGAGATGCCCTAGGTAAGGACGTTTGCCAATTAAAAGCAGACCTACAGAAAAGAGAGTCAGACCTCCAGGAACTGAATGAACTAAAAGTAGAGTACACAAATCTAATCGGGCATATGAGACAAGTAAGAGGTGATCTGGAAGAGACCACCCAGGCCAAAAATGTGCAGGGAAAAGAGATACAGCTCCTGCAACAAAAATGGTCTCAGTGTTCCTATGCAATAAAAGAAGCACAGAAAGACAATGAGGACCTTTGTGATGAGAAGAGGGGGCTCCAGAACCTGGTAGCAGCGCAGGAGAAGGTAACAGAGGTCAGTCAAACCTTGATAGCAGGGCAAAAGGCTCAGGCCTTTGCTTACTATCAAGAGGTAGGGGGTGAGAAGGAAAAACTTGGGAAGTTGGAAAAAGAGTGTGTTAGATTGAATCAAAACTTGAGGGACCCCGAACAAGTAGAGAGGGACAGGCCACCCCTGATTGCAGTGTGATGCCCTCTGTACCAAGGGCCTCAAAACCATTTACCACGTTGTATGCCCAAGGCACTGCTGACTTCATGTCCACCAGTTCACAAGAACCAGAAACCATGAGGCATCCAGACTTAAATAGACCTAGCATGATTAAGCTGACAGGTCCGCTTCCATCAGACACTGATGGACGGATGTCTCTGTTCAGGTTCAGAATTGTTATGGATGATGGATCTGACCAGGATAGTTACTATGACGAGGAAATCCGGGAGCTAGACTTGCAGAACATCACCTTCAAAGGAACCACTTGGTTCGCTTGGCAGAGAAAAAGGAGTCTGTGATGAGGACCCAAAAGAGTGTTTTGAATACCTCCACCCAATCTTGGAGGTGGGGGGAGTTCTCCACCAATCTTGGAAGCAGGGAGGAGTCTGAAGACTACTCTCCTGTGCGACAGAGGGAATCCAAGGGGAGTGAAGCAGAGAGCCCACGGCACAACAGGGGAGATGAGACTAGGTCCCATCATTCTGGGAGAAACTCCCAAGCTCAAAGAATTAGGGAGTGCCTAGAGGATAGGAATGGGATCTCAAATAGCAGCAGCTCTGAGTCTAATGGTGAATGGACTCAGGTGCAGTGGCAAAAGAAGGCTAATAAACAAAAGAGGGCTCTTGTGAAAAACCCCATTAAACAGATTAAAGCTATTATAAATTTGATGACTTGGTAGCACAAGAATGCCAAATATTCTGTCTGGGAGCATCCAGAGCTATATGAATAGATGATGACATCTTTTGACATTAAAAATAATCAGAATTGTATAGAATTTTCCAAATGGACATTCTCTCCAGAGTACTCCAGCATCTTTGCTGGGCTGGAAGACCAGAACCATTCAAGATGGTCCACCTACAAGGTGGCCATCTTGAAGCACTTCTCCACGCACAGAAACCCGCCGGAGGATAGCAAAGTGGCCTACAATCTGCAGTGTGGGGAGGATCAGGACCCAAGAGAATTTGTTCAGGAATTAAAGCGGGCATTCGCGCAAACTACTAGGCGGGTGCACATGAATAGTAGGGAATTTATAAATACCTTCAAGCACTCCCAAAATACATAATGACACAGTTGGTACGAGATTTCCATGATGACAGGACCCAAGACTGGGTAATAGAGCAAGCTACCCGGATCTAAGAAGGTCCAAAAACCTGTAGAAAACAAAAAACCCCAAATCAATCAACACCCCTGCTGCTGCCAAGGTGGCGGAGGTGAAGGTTGCCCCTGTTTTGGACCTAGAAATGGGGGGGCCTAAAAATACATCTTCCCAAAAACAACCCAATCAGAGGCAGAGAAGACCCTCTGACCAATCACAAACAGGTGGGAGTCAGGTAAGGTACCCCACAAATGCAACCCCTAACTCTGCCAATTACATCAGCCCTAGGTACAAGGGCAAAAGACCCATCTTCGGGTATGTGTGGACTCCCCTGGCTCAGAGGGGGTCCAATCAGGTGAGTATGGCCCCAGGAAACTTCCCTCCCAACTTCGCTCAGGAGGGCAGCAATCTCTCAAATTCTGGTTTAAGTTTCTTCCCCAGGTACCCTCCAAACCCCAACATCCAGGACAAACCTCCTTACTCTCCCTGCTTTCAGGAGTCCAGACCACCAAATCCAGGAGGGGGCAGGCCGAGGGTGGAGCACTACCAGGGAAACCCCCAGTACCCAGGTTACTCCAGGAGAAGGGATAGTTACCCTTCCCAAGAGCAACTCAGAGTTGATTCAAGACCCCCGTACCAGCCGGAGCGGGTGTCCCAACTGGAGCGCCAGGTCCAGAACCTAAATCAAGATCTGAGTCGCATGTTGAGGGTTCAGCAGAACCCTCAGATAAACATGGCGGCTCAGAATAACTCAAACCAAGGGTCTGGCACCCCAGAACAAATACAGGGAGAGAACCCTGACAACCAACCAGTCCTAAAGGAGGAGGCACGGGAAGAAGGGGGATGCAAAGCCCTAGAGGAAGCTTCGTTCCTTACCTGTGAAAAGCCCCTAGACACCCAGAACCGGAACTTAAATCTCCTGCCCCCAAAAATCTGCAACCCAGGGAACAGAGGGTGGGTACAGAAACAAAGAGAACAAAGAGACCCATTTTGTGGAGGAAGACAGTGTCCTCCAGTTTGAAGGGGAAGAATCTTTGCTGGATTCTGGGAAGAAGGTCTTCTCCTTCAACGACGGGGAATTCCTCCCAAAGAAAAATGGGTCCCAAAAGACCATAACCCAGACTGGGTAGGTGTTGGGATTTATTCAGGGTCACCCATCCCTGAAACCCAAAAAAGTAATTTAGAGAACATAATGATAAATGACGGATCCTCCTCACAAACCGGTTCTAGTGACTGTCTCCAGGTAATGGGGGACAGCACAGAGCTAAGGGAAAAAGGGGATTCCATAATCCTGCCTATTTCAGGATGCCAAATGTTATTTACAGATTCCCAAACTCTGACACAGAAAACTGTCCAAAACCCCACAGTGTCGGAGTCCAAGAGTCCAAAATAAAAAATAAACTAACCACCCAGGTTGCCAAAAATGCCCATTTCTTTTGCCCCTTGGAGGAGAAAGAAGGTAGGTTATATTCTCCCGTCTGAGTACAAGAGAAATGTGCATTTTTAGCACTGGTGGACACTGGATCCCAAGCCACTCTTCTGTCCAAAGGGCCTTTGAGCAGCTAAATTCAGGAAGGTGGAGGGACACCAGATTCCTCTCACCCCTCTTACTGGACAACTCCAGAACTTTGACCAGAAGGAATTTCCTGTGGAGGGGCCTGCTGATTTGGAGATTAAAATTGGGCGATGCAAGGTGAAACACCCGGTTATGGTCGTGACTCCAGAGAAAACCCCCTGTCTATTAGGAAATGACCTCCTTCGAAGGTTGTCTCCCCTAATAGACTGCATGAACAAGGTCCTCTGGACTCAGGCTAACTGGCCAATAAAATTAAAACAAATCATCAATTATGTCAGTTTAAATGGCACATGCCACATGGTTGAACAACGATCTGACCAAATTGAGTTCCATTTTCAAAACAACCAAACACCCAACATTACTATAATCGCTGTAGGACAGCAAACTAGTGATGGGAACTCCTCTCCATTCCTGAAAATCAACCTTCCTTCCAGTTTTAAGTGGCATTCCACACTGGAAGGGAATACCTTGAAATTTTGTACCGATTCACAATTTGAAAACCCAAATCCTGTAGTAAAAAGTGATGACAAACCAGCTCAAAGCTTGGCTGATATTCAGAAAATAGGTGAACAGTGTTAGGCAGAATCACCTGCAGTACCCTTGGGGAACACTACAGGAAATTAAGACTACAAGTGTCAGTACAATTTCACCTTTGGCACAAGCCTGTACTACACAGTTATGTGGTATCAGTGGCTGAGCAGCCAGATGTATCTCAAGAGTTGAGTGAGCAGTAGAACACGTTACACAAAGGACCAACAAATACAGTGATTCAAATAGACACTTACTCAAGGTTTCATGGTAAAAGAATATACATTTATTTACTCAGTCATTTAGAAAACATTACACTAGCACAAGCAGATCAATATCAAACACTAATAAACCACAAAAATCCAACCGGTAATTAAATGAACAAGTTTACCTCCAAAATGAAGTGGGAGCAAAATGGCACTTCAGATACTTAATAAAGGAGAGAAACAACAAGGTTATACGAATAGACAGCCCAAATACATTCATAGGCAGGGCAAAGGGGTTCAGTTAAATACAACCAGCAATTCTTCTCAATAGGCCTGGGCCAAAGTCAACGGTTCAGAGTCTTTTGTTTAGGATGGCACAGTTCTGGTAAGTAACGGTTAAGTCTTTGCCACAAATTTTCAAAGTATTTGGCTAGGCAAAATGTTTGACAAATGTTAAGGGAAAGACAAGCCTTCGTAGTTGAGGAAGGTTTCACACTCTTTCTCAATGGCCGAAAAGATTTCCGGACCGCGTTTGCACAGTACCTTGTCAATGAAGAAAGCTGTAGCTGAGGCAGTTGTTCCTGGCAGTTTGAGCAGATCTCGCTGTTCCTGAGCTTCAGTCGTGGGGGCAAGAAGGAGGAAGTCGGGAGGTTCCTGCACTGCCCAGGGAAGAGGCCAAAAGCTGTAGCAAGACGTCAGTTTAAGGTGTGTGTGCCTTAAGGTCCACATGCTAGTTTCCTTCCCTCTGGCTATCCGGTTTTCAACAGCACTCTGGGGAAAATTCGACCAGATGGGGACGGTGCCTAGGTGGCTTACGAGTTGGTTGTTCCCACCAAACTCAAGGGAAGACGTTAACCTTGAAGGGCTTCTCTGTTGTTGGAGTTTCAGGCGATTCGGACCTGCAGCAGGGCTTCACTGGTCGTCCAGGAGTTGCAGCAGTCCTCTTCCTTCATCTCCTCTTCGATTCTTTCGTTCCCGTGGTCGACTCTGCTTTTCAAGCCCGAGAGACCTGCTATTAAACAGTGTTCCCCCATTCTTTCCAGCCTGGCTGTCACTCACACAGCAGGGTGGCTGTCCTTGCCGGACAGCCAGCCAGCCAATCACGCCAGAGTGTATTCAGGTCTCGTAGGAGACTCAGCACAGGGAGTTTCGGGCACCTCCCTCACATCCTGTCCACCTCAGACACTCAGGCGCTAGAGGAGGGCTTCAGCACTGAAGCCCCTCAAAGGCCAACAAAGAAAGGGACCAAACCTGGTTTGGCGCGCAGAGACAAACACAATAAGGATCTTTCCTAAAAGAAATGGCAAAAAAAGATGACCGGATTCTGTTTTTACAGATAGGTCTTGGGCGCCATATTGAAAAACATGGCTGACCCGATTTTTAGCTACCGTTGTTAGCGGTTGGGAAAATCTTGGTAGTTTGATCTAAACCTCTGCCACCAGCCATTTAAAGTAGGAAAGGGTAACATTTTAAGTTGCATGAGTGTCTTGAATCAGGGGAAGATAAGCAACCCCTCCAGCACTCTATGGGAAGATAGTGTGTGCTGGGTCCGTGAATTTAAAGAGACTAGTAAAGTCAATTTAACTTTACATGCTCTGGGAGACGGTAGTCAGTCCCAGAGAAGATGTTTAAACCTTGGGGGAGTCTGTAAGACACCCATGAGCCACTGCACTGAAGGTGCTGTGTGACACACAGAAACAGATGATGCCATGGAGTTTGTTTGAAACACCATTACCAAAGAACACAAAAGTAAAACACACATCAAAATACACAAAAGAGTGGGAAAAAAAGACTGACAGTCTTTCCAGGTAAAAAATCAAATCCTAGAAATCCAGCAAAGTTGCTTGGGGTCTCAAAAGGTAAGGGAAATTAGCACACACTGAGAATTCTCCCTAACAAACAGGTGTTCCAACCTATTCAGTTAAATGAGGGGAAGGAGCGTGTCCTCGCCAGAGTATGCCTGAATAATGGAAAAAGCTTTATCAGCAAAGTGTTGTTCAGCAAACTCCCAAAAGTTCCAACCATTCCCACATTTAAATTGGTTGATAAGTGGGAAATGGAAATGGAAACTCCCAATTCCAAACATCTCCTGCCTAGCAGGTGCATGATAAAAATGTCAATAGGTGATAAAAGCATAGAGCTTAATTGTTGGGTTGTGCAAGATGTCCCCTCTGCAATCTATTTAGACAGTGACATTCTCAATCGGTTCGCAATTAATTTGGACCTCATAAATTCCAAAGTCTGGTCCCCACTAGGGAGCAAACTTATGGGCTTTGATGATTCTGAAAAGGCATACCGGTCAGCTCAATTGCTATCGTGTGCAGTTGAAATTCAAATTGGAGAAGAGGTCACCATCCCAGGATGGACCCGACATTTCCCACTTTACTTAAAAATTAAGAAAGGAGAGAAAATCCAAAACCCAGATGCTTGTGTACACCTCATTCACCATCTCCAATAGAAGGGGTTGGGGTTAAGCCCAACACCATTAGTTGACTTAGAACACAACACCATTACAATATTGGTGGATAACAGCGACCCTAGGAATATCACCCTGGGAGCAGAGACCTTTATTGGAATGGACAAGTATTTTTACATGGACTTCGAAAATGAAATCATAGGACCAATTCCCAATGACTGCTATGACTGTGACAATGACATACCGCCAGAAATGATCTTCACCTGGCAAGGGAGGAATTTCCTGGTGTACTCTTCCTGGCCCTAAGGAGGGGAAGAGGTTACCTGTGACATCAGGAAGGGTGAGGTGATATTCCAGGTCCACAATGACTGCCTCTGCTACCTAAACCCTATGTCCAGGTCAACACCCTCACCAGAGATCTCTCCACACAGCTGGAGGAGGCAGCTGAGATCGTGAAATTCGAAATCTTCCCGGGCTTCAGACAGATGGTTGAAGGACGGGTTAACCTAGTTGATGCCTGTGAGACCGAGGAACAAAAGTGTTAGGGAGAATTCTCCAGAATGGCTAATTTCCCTTACCTACTGAGTGCCTCAGAAGCTTTGCTGGATTTCTAGGATTTATTTATTTCACCTAGTAAGAATGTGAGTCTTTTTTCACACTCTTACATGTGTTTTGCTGTGTGTGTTTTACATGTTCTTATGTCCATAGACTGTGGAGCCTCACCTACTCCACACGCATCATCTTTTTACTGTATGTTACACAGCACCCTCAGTGCAGTGACACAGGGTTGTTGTTTAGACTTCCCAACTCAGACTCCATTTTCTGGGTCTGACTACTGTCTCCCAGAACATGTAAAGTTGCCATTAAACTTTATTAGGCTCTTTTAATCCACAGATCCAATACAAACTCTCTTACATAGAGTAATGGAAAGGGTTACTACTCATCCCTTTTTGTCTATTTCTCTTGGAGCATTGTTTCACTCCCTTTTCATAAAGACTTGGCTGGTGGCAGTGGTAACTACCCTATTTTTCCGACCGCGGTTATCTTAAATAACATTGGTATAGTTTTAGGCTATCTTGGTAGCCTCAAACTTAAATCCGCTGGACCATATTTGTTTTAATTTGGTTCCGGCTGGGTTTATTCGCCATTTCTTTTTTGTAAAAGTCTTTCTCATGTTTTCTCTGTGCACCAAACCAGGTTTGGTTCCTTTGTTCGTTGTCCTTTCGCGGGCTTGTGCACAGGAGCCCTCCCTAGGCACCTGAAAGTCTGGGTAGGCAGGATGTGAAGTAGGGGTTTTAGGACCCCTGCCATGGGTTCCCTTGGCAACCCAAGTTGCACCCCTGCTTGATTGGCTATGTGACTGTCCCGCCAGGACAGCCACCCTGCTGTGTGATTGACAGCCAGGCTGTGTGAATGGGGGAAAACTGCATAAAAAGCAGGTCTCTGGGGCTGGAAAGACAGAGTTGCCACTGTATCGAATGAACCAAGGAGGATCTGACAGAAGAGGACCCCTACAAAGACTGAACCACCCGGTGAAGCCTTGCTGCAGGTCTGAATCTTCATACTCCAACGACAGGGAAGATGTTTAAAGAATCTTCTCCCCTTGAGCTGGTGGGACCAACTAGTTCACCCAAACTGCAAGCCAGGTCTCCCTCCTCTAGTTGAATTTTCTGTATAGAGCTACAGTGAAACAGATAGCCAGGAAGGTCGGACCCTGCGTGGGTTTTAAGGACCACACCTTTTATTTGTTGCTCTGCTCTGTTGCTGGTTTCTTCCCTGGGCAGTGCAGGACCCTCCAGTCTTCCTACTTCGTGTCAGTCTGACAGTCGCTTCAGGAACCGTGAGCCTGCAGGACCTGCCAGGAACGTCCGCCTCAGCTACAGCTGCTTCTCCGTTTAAAGGTACTATTCAAATCCGGTTGTTAGTTTTGTCCAGCCACAGTGAAAGTGTATAAAACCTTTCGCCAATCTGAGGGCTTGTCCGTCTCCATTCTTTAAACTAACTTTCCTGCTGACCAACTCCATCCGGAACTCTTGGCAAAGAAATAACCGCAAAATACCCTGAACTGTGTGATTTTGAGCAAAAGACTTTTGTCCAGTTGACTTTGGCCCTAAGCCTTTTTGATTTGATTCCCTCACTGTAGTTCCTTTTTCTAGATTGCCCTGCTTACTTACCTGTTGGTGCTGCTCAATTTCTGCCTAACTTTGTCTTTACCTCCCTTATAAATTATTGGCGTGCCATTTTGCTCATACTTAATTTTTGAGCTTAACTTGTCCTAAATCTATTGGGAGTGGTGTGGTGTATTAAGAGTGTGATTTTTCAACTGCTTTACTTTAGTGACATTTTTACAACTGATGTGTAAATAAATGTATATTCTTTTATTCTTTTACTGAGAAACCTTGAGTAGAGGGCGCTAGTGACCCGAACAAGATGGCCGCTCCCCTGTGAGCTCCCGCGCGGCCTACTAATAATCCTCATTAATCCTGTATGTTCCGGTAGTGTGGCTCCCTAAAACAACCACAGAGGCCCCTACAAGAGCACGGTGAAGAAAGGTGCCCAAACAGCGGCTGGATCCGACGTCCCTGGCTGTCTGTGTCCTGTTCAGTGCGCCACAGCGCTCTCGAGTTGCAGAGGAGTCCCGAAGGCCCACCGATACTCGCCGCCCCCCCTCGGTCCTGGGGTGGAGCTCCGGTGGCTGACGCACGGCTCAGTCAAGCCAGAGGGGAAAAAAAAGACCGAGCGGGTCCTCCTCGGATGCCGGTGCAGCAGACGCCCCCTGTCCCCACCCCCGGCAACAACAGGAGCTAGCTCCACACAGTGCGGCCAGACTCCGAGTGAGGCACACATTCGGACCGACCCCACAGGCCCTCTCCCTGGAGGGTTCCACCGATCCCGGGGGCCCAGGCGAGGGTTGGGAGCAGACCGACCAGTACCACGGTTCTCCTGCTGCATACCCAGCCAGGTGACACTACCGGAGCACCGAGGGAGAAGAGGGCCTCTACAATTCCAGAAAGCGGACTGAACGTCCGCACTCCTCGGACTGGCTCCTCCGCTCAGTCCATCAAAACCATCACCATCGCTGTGGCAGCACCCGGTGGCCAAGGAGCCGCAACCCCGCAGATCCCCGCGCAGTGGCTACATAAATCCCATCCAGTTCCCCAAGCAGCAACACCCCAAGGGCGTGGCGGCAGGCAACGGCAAAACACGCGGGATGAAGCGGAATCCGGGCAGAGCCCCTCAGGTATGGCACACGCAGGGGGGGCAGTTTGAGTGGCGCGCGCACACCGAAAGGGCCTAAATCATTTCAACCCATAGTCCAGGCACACGCCCCACTGGCCCCCCCAGGCTGAGTAACTGTGCCCTTCCAAGCTGTCCCCTACAATCAACTCAGCACCACCTACCAAAGAGCTCCACCCTGGCAGCACAGAGACATTACCAAAAATAGCTTGCAGAATCCACAGAAATACGAACTAAACTAACTGCTCTGAGACCCCGCTGGCCTGTTCATCAGCCCACGCACAAAACAGCACCGCACCAGCAAACAAATAGACTGACTGCAGCCCCACGCTCCTGGCATTAATCAAATTACCTATGGTGAGCTGAAGACCCAGCTTTGTACAGTATTACAAAAGAATAAAATAACGGACAAACCTCCCCGGGGGTACAAGAACCTCATTGTGTAGTACATACACCCAATATTCCAACATCTCGCCTCATCCACCATCCAGACCCCACAACTGAGCGACTAACAACACCACCCACTTGATTCCACAATGGGGAAAACCGACAAACTACAGCGCAAACTGAACTTTGAAGCCGGCACATCTGCTAAAACCCTGAGACACAATATCAAACCAGAATCTCCGCCACATGTGTTAAGCCAAGATGACAATGATCCCCAGTCGCTTGACATCAGAGAACTCCTCCTAGAACTGAAATCCTGATTAGCAACTTAGATAGTAAATTAGACGGCCTCTCCTCCAAAGTCGACCAAGTCCAACACCGACCTGACACCCAGTCTAGATGAGGCAGAACAACGAATCTCCAACCTTGACGATGGAGTATCATCCTTAACTGTCAGAGTGTCGACCCTTGAGGCCCAAATGAAAACAGCCAACGCAAGAAACGAAGACCTCGAAGGGCGCTCTAGAAGGAATAACATCTGGATAGTAGGAGTAAGAGAGAAGCAACTACAGGGCAAAATGGAAGACCACGTAGAAGAAATGTGTAAATCCCTCTTCGGACCAGAAACACTCTCGACCCTATTTGTCATTGAGAGAGCCCATAGAATACCGACGTCAAGGCCTGCTCCCGGAGCACCAACTCGACCAATAATTGCAAAATTACTCAACTACAAAGATAGAGTTGCGATACTCCTAATGGCCAGAGAGCAAGGCGAGCTACAGCACGACGGTGACACTGTCCACTTTTATCCAGACTTTTCACCAGCCATCCAGTCACAAGGAAGGTCTTTCACGAACATCAAACAGAGACTCCGTACAAATCAGATTCCTTTCTCGATGCTGTTCCCAGCCAGATTGAGAATACAACACCAGGGAAGGACCCAGTTTTTCCAATCCCCCGAAGAGGCAAATGTATACCTTGATCAAGCAGGTTGTGGCCCACCCGAGAATAACCGAGCACGAGCGCAAAGAGAAAGGGCCCAGAGGAACCCACCATAGGTGAGCAGAGGCAATGGAACACAGCCCACTGTGATAGACAACACTGCCGGAACACAAATTAGGGGGTAAAAAAACCCCAAGGCCACGCGACTTGGGAAGATCCATGTGCCCCTAGCACAGCAATGTTTGAGTTTATAAGTTACACGTTAAAGTAAGGGGGAACCAAGACGAGCCAGTTGGGGGTTAGTCGCGAGAAACAGGAGGGGATTCCACACAAGTTGGGAGATAACAAGTTTTACAGAACCCAGGGCACCCCCTGTGTACCGCCCAGGATGAAGCCACACCACGCGCAACTTCAAAGCGACAAGGCCCTCCACCTCCGCCCTCCAGCAGCCAATCGCAAAAAATCACACGCACAAAGAAATAAAAACGCAGCGCCTTCACCGTAGCCACATGGAATATTAAGGGAGGGAATCAGCCAGCGAAAGTGAGAAAAATGACACAATACCTACGCTGGCACAAATTTGACGTAGCGTTTATCCAAGAAACCCACCTACGTCTGACATCCGAACACCCTTGAGCAAAAGACTAGGGCTCCCACCGCTATTTTGCCTCTTTCTCGTCCTACGCCAGAGGAGTGGCCATACTAATTAACAAATCAACTAACTTCAGACTGATTGCCCAAAAAAAGGATGCAGAGGGCAGGTCGCTCCTGATACAGGGAACGATTGACGGAGAGGAAATCACCCTAGTGAATTCGTACTGCCCAAATACCGAGTGCCCCAACAACTTTGAATGGGTAATGACCCAATTAAGCACAATCAGGCGATCCACAATCATATGGGGTGGTGACTTCCACACAATTCTGAATCCAGTTAAAGATAAATCAGACAATACGACGGTGGCCTCATCCAAGGCATGCCTACAAATTACTGAAATCTGCAAGGCCTACGACCTAGTCGATATCTGGAGACAAAAGAATCCGAACACTCGCGACTTCACTTTTCACTCCTGGGTTCATAAAACTAGCTCAAGAATAGACTATCTTCTTGTGTGCAACCGTAGCCTCCTGCAATGGGACGACTGCCACATCCTACCGAGTTCCTTGTCAGACCATTCCATGGTGTCCCTAGTTTGCAACACCACGTAAGCAATCAAACCTAGACCTCACTGGAGATTTAAACCTGGAGCGTTGCATGACACTGTCTTTGCAGAAGATCTCCGAAAAGAAATAGAATCTTTCCTAGACTCCAATCAAGGATCAGTGCCTTCAGCCGGGACTCTGTGGGAGATGCTGACATGTTTTACCAGAGGGGTCAGTATAACGAAAGAATGTGGAATTTTAAAATTACTACGAAGGGAACTGAATGACAGCAAATCGAGACTCAAAGACCTCGAAGGCGCTCTCCGGACAGACAACACGCCACAGGCTCTAGCAGCAATCAAGAAGGAATTGGAAGTGTTCCAAAGTGCAGCCGAAAGAGAAATAAAATTTCTGGACAGACACCGTAAAATTAGGCAATACGGCGAGGGACAACAGCCTGGAGCCCTCCTCGCTAGGCTCATAACTGCCGACAGAAGACCCACATCGATCGATTTAGTGAGAGATCCCACAGGCAACACCGTCCACTCGGCAACCGACATCGTCGAAAGTTTCTGCAGATTCTACCAAGACCTGTATGACTCAGACTACTCCGTCGACTCGGAAGAGCTAACACGATATTTAGATGAAATAGAACTATACTGGATCGACCCAGTACTTATAGAACCACTGAATGCCCCCATCACCATTGAAGAGATTCTCGAGGTCATCAAGGAATTGCCTAACGCAAAAGCACCAGGGCCGGACGGCCTGTCCGGCGAATTCTATAAATACTATGCGGACCTCCTCGCTCCACTACTACTGCATGTCTACGACGAGGCCTTGACCAACGACCAGCTACCACCCACACTATACAGGGCCAACATAATCCTATTGCACAAAACCGGCAAAGATCCATCTGAATGTAGCTCATATAGACCAATTTCACTAATAAATCTTGACAATAAAATCTTTGCAAAAATCATAACCAAGAGGCTATTACCCATCATGCCTGCCATGGTGCTAGCCGACCAGGCGGGTTTCGTCCCTGGGAGGGACACCTCATATGGGATTAGAAGAATGTTCGATGGGCCCTAGGACCAGACTGTTAGGCAGTGGCAGTACTACTGGAAGCCAAGAAGGCTTTTGACTCGGTCGAATGGCCCTTTCTCCTCACAGTCCTGGAAAGAATGGATCTGGGCAAACGCTTTCTACACCTGATCTCACTACTCTACAAAAAAACCAATATCCAACATCATGCTAGGTGGTCGCTGTTCTGCCGACATCCACCTGAGAAGAGGAAAAAGACAGGGCTGTCCACTCTCTGCATTTCTGTTTGCTCTAGTAACGGAACCCCTAGCCTCCGACATGCGTATACATCACCTACACAGAGGCCTCTCATTCGGTCCACACAAGATGATCATATCCCTTTACGCAGATGAAATAGCCTTGTTCCTACAGAAAGCAGATGAGAACCTGAACCCGGTAATGAGAGCAGTAATACAGTTCGGCGCTTCTCGGGTCTGAAAATTAATAACAGCAAATCGGTAATTTTCCCACTTACCGCCACCACCACTGAATTCGCTGACGACTTTGGCTTCCAGTGACAACACTCACATGTCAGGTACCTCTATATGTCCCGTTTGAAGGAAGAGATCATACGTGACAACTATGAGGCCACGATAGACACCATCCAAGCCAAGATCGACAGGTGGAAATCCCTATAACTCACCCTCTGGGGCAGGGTGTCATTAGTGAAGATGGTCATTCTACCAAAACTACTGTACCTTTTTTCAAACATCCCTTTGATCCTAACACAAACATTTTTTCAACGCATAAAAAGTATGGTCCTCGACCTCATATTGGCTGGCAAGGTAGCGAGGGTCGCCTACTCTACACTAACTCTACTGAAACGGCAAGGAGGATTGGCCCTCCGAGACCTGGAACGCTACTATTGGGCAGCCCAAGCGCAATACCTCAGTCAATGGTACGCGACGCAGTTCATAAGACCACACGTCCAGATAGCGACGCCGCACCTCCTTCGTTGCATAATCTTCGGACAATTCCCAGTTGCCCAATCCTCAATGAACCCGGTCGCCACCACATATTCAATTTGGAGAACAATTGCTAAGGAAAACAACATCACATCCAGATTCTCTCCTCTTCTGCCAATTAAACACATTCCTGGAATCCCCATCACAAATGAAAACGTTTTCCTGCTCTGGACAGAAAGGTTACAGCTACATTCCATGGATGACCTCTTTCCGGCAGGGACTTTCTTGACAGCACAACAAGCCCGAGAAAGAGGAGGCAGCAATGGCCTTGATACTTTCATATACTTCAGACTACGACACTCGCTGCAGGCGGTAATATCGTCCTTCCCGCAACAACCACCAATCTGGCCACTACTTCATAACACAATCCAAGCCTAGGGAGACGGGCGCCTTGTAACAAACATCTACAAGGCTCTATTTAACAAACTGAACCCGCCCTGCGTAAACGCCAAATGGAGATGGGAAAAAATCACTAGACAGCACAATCCCAGACGAGGAATAGGCTAAAATGCTAAAACGTACTCACAAAGTTGCGATCAACTCGAGTTTTAAACTGATTCACTTTAATTTCCTACATCAAACATATCACACACTGGCGAAACTACACGCTCAAAGGGACTTGATCTCAGCAGAGTGCAGCAGATGTGGGGCACCTGCAGCGGACTTTCTTCACCTGGCATGGTCCTGTCCCCCAGTGGCCGCCTTCTGGAAAGCAGTGCTTGAAAAAACCTCAGCAATAATTGGAGCAGACCTTGCTCCTGAGCCAAAAACAACATTGCTAGGACTGACTCAATCGCTACCGAACACAGTTAGAAGGTTAACAAATCTACTGCTGGTACTAGCATGAAGAAGAGTCGCATACAACTGGGGCAGGGAACCCCCTCCAAGCTTGCAGCTCTGGCCGAAAGACATAACATTCTGTCAAGATGTAGAAACTGACTTTATCAAAACCTTGCCGCTCCATGCATGCCCTCCGGACATATGGGGGCCATACATAGCATACTTGCTTTCAACGACAGATGTTTTGGACTCACAACAACCAGCTTCAACACAAGGTTCAATTACCAACCAACACATAATGCCGAAACATTGATGGATGCGATGCGTGGATGATAGCTTTTGGTGCCAAGACTCTTTGCAGTACAACGGGTGGGGAGGTGAGGTAGGAGGGGTGCGGTTCTCACAGCATGACCGGTGCCCGGTCTTATTGTTTGTTTGTTTTGTGCAAAATGCCAATAAAGAAAATTTAAAAAAAAAGAAACTTTGAGTCAGTGTTTGTTTGAATCATAGTAATTGCTGTCCTTTGTGTAACTATTGATACTGCTCACTTGCTCTTGAGATACGTCTGGCTGCGCAGCCATTGCTACCACTTTACTGTGTAGTACAGGCTTGTACCAAAGGTGAATTTGTACTGTCACGTGTAGTCTTAATTGTGTTACTGCATATAATTCTGCCTAACAAAAAGCAAAAGTTGAAACTGGTGTTTTTAGATTTTCAAGATATCTTTGCTGTGGACTCGTACGACTGCGGTCGCATCGAGATACATTATACCTTAATTCCCACAGACCCTGGAATGATATGATATGGCATTTGTAACACGCCTATACACAAATGACTCCTGTATTCCCGTCTATGGAGTCCCTTACAGAAATCATAAAAAAATTAGAGTCCCGGGGGATAATTTGTACAGTCCACAGTACCTTTAATAATCCAGTACTGGGGATTTTAAAACCAAATAGCCAATGGAGACTTTGCACAGACATTAGAGAGCTGAACATACGAGCCCACATGTCCCGAAGACCTCTTCCCTACATTGACCAGGGATTGGCCCAGATCCAGGGTTCAAAGGTGTACAACGCCATTGACCTGACCAATGGATACTGGACAGTACCCATCAGTAGGAAGGACCAGTATAAGCTGCCCTTTACCTTCAGGGGGCAGCACTACATGTGGACCCGAACTCCCTTTGGATACATAAACTCTGGCAATGAATTCAACATCTTTCTACATAAGGCCATGCCCGACCTGGGTGAAAGGGGTAACCTGGCCTATATGGATGATGTCCTGATCCAATGCTCAACTGTGGAGGAACACATAGCCAAAATCTGCTATGTGCTGACCCAGTTGAAGGTTGCTGGATCAAAACTGTCCTTCCAGAAGGCACAGTGGTGTAGGACCTGTGTAAACCTCTTGGGGCATGAAATTACCCCTGATGGTCTCTGTCCCAAAGCGAAGAAAGTGGAAGCACTACTAAAACTAAAAGACCCCACAACTTGTGAACTAAGGTACCTACTTGGACTTATTCATTACAGTTTGAAGTTCATTGAGGATTACGCAGTGGTCACGAGAACCCTGGTCCATAAATTAAAGGCTGGTCAAATGGGGTGCAGAACAAGCTAAGGCAGTGAAACAACTTAAAAGAAGCCTCTCACAAGCACCTTGTCTAGCTTACCCTGTCAAAAACAAGGAGTTCTTCTTGGAGACGGGGTTCTTGAATACATGCTTAACAGCAGTACTATATCAAAAGCATGACAATGTCAATAAAGTCATCTCCTATGAGAGTAAGACTTTATCCTCCGTGGAGGAAAAATTGAACGATTGTGAGATGGCACTCCTGGCAACAGTGTGGGCGTTGAAAAATTACTGCCCATTCATCCAGGCGGAGCACATCATTGTGGGAGACACCGCACCAGCCTTTGCAATACCTCCAAAGTGACAGAATCCAGGCAGGAAATGTAAGTAATTCCAAAATTACTTCCTGGATTCTGTCCATGCAAGGTTTTCCTGTAGAGGTCAGATATGGCCAAAACAAGAAGAGTCCCCTTTTGCAAGGTTTGGCTGACTTGCATGATTGTGGCCGGGAAAACGGTCTCTGGGAGGAAAGTCTCAAAACCCAGGACATCAGGACAACATGGATGTGTACCTGAATCCCCTGCACAAGATCTATGAAGAAGACACGTGCAAGGGGATGCCCACAGTTTCTGGGGACGGGGGCTTCTACCATGTTAACAACAACGGGGGAAGGTGCAATGGAGACGTGATTCTTCGGCGCTCCCGTGGCCGCCTGAAATATCCTGCAATATCCTGTGATATGGGAAACGAAAACGCTTAAAAACGACATCTCCGGGCGGCGGAACCTCGGGGCAACGCCTTGCGGTGAAAGGAGCCGAATCCATGAAGGGGAATGCAAATTATCTGCGTTGAAAAAATGGGCGGAAACTTTGCCCGGGCCCAATCAAGATGGCCGCCACCGAGACGCGCTGATCTGCGGCGGGGACGAACGGAGGTGGATAGCGACCCTCGACCATCAGATCCCCACCGGGAGCAGCGCGACATAGCCTGCAGATAAGGGAGCAGCTCAGGACTAGGACAGAGAGCGGACTCTTCCTGTGGGTGAGGCCGACGTGGGCAGTGACGCCCTCGGCACCATATCTCCACTCCCGATGACCGGTGAGAAACGGCAATGAGTGAGCCGCGTGGGAACTCTCAGCAGCATACGCCCACACACGCCAACCTCAAAGGCGCTGCAAGCACTGGTAAAAGCCTGAACAACGCCACGAGAAGGAGTGCTCCTCCAAACCTGCACCGGACGACTCGCGCAAAGCAACAACACGGCAAAGAATAGAACAAGAAAACCTTGACGCAAAGTACAATGGACCAATATGCTACAAGCGCATCTACAACAATAAGTGTCGAGGACCTGGGGGGGTCTCCCCTCCGCAGGCGAGGCGCTGTCGCTTAAAGACGTAATGGCTGCCATCGCCAGCTCGCGCTCCTCGGTGGAACAGAAAATGGACACTATCTCCACGGAGGTCTCCTTCCTCCACTATGACCTCCAGAAACTCTTGTCTCGGATCGGGGAGGTGGAACAATGAATTTCGGGCATGGAGGATGACCTCGGGGGGGGTGCACCAACAACTTACACAAGCATTAACCCGACTGAAAACCCTGGACGCCCGAGTTGACGAGGGAGAAGGCAGGTCCCGCTGCAATAATATTCACATCCTGGGATTGCTGGAACGTAAGGAGGGACCCAGTGTGGAACTCTTTCTGGAAGAATGGCTCGCGGACCTCTTTGCGCCAAAGACCTTTTCAAACATTTTCTCAATGGACCGTGCACACCGCATGCCCGCTGGTCGCTCGGCCCCGGGTGCACCCCCGAGAACAATCATTGGGAGTCTTCTTAATTATCATGACAGAGATGCCATCCTACAAATGGCCCGAACAAAAGGGTCAATGACATTTAATGGAGCCAGAATTGCTTTCTTTCCAGATTATACTTGCAAAGTCCAGAAAGCCAGACAATCCTTTGAGCACCTAAAAAGGAAGCTTCACTCTATGAATGTGAGATACGGGCTGCTGTTCCCAGCCCAGTTAAAAATCCAACATGAAGGCAGAACTGTACACTTCACCGACCCACAGGAAGCCTGGAAATGGGCAGAGACCCACATCGGCGGCGACTGGACCAGACAGGACCAACACCGTAGGGGTAGATCAAGACCCCGACCGCAGAGAGAAAGACCACCAGCCCAGCAACCTATACCTGAGATCCCAATTGAACCAGACGGAGTCCCCAATCCCTAGCACGGCCTAAACTGGAAATACCGGCCGGATGCGGGAGCAAACTGAACCACTAATGGACTCAAGAACCAACCCTTCTCCTGGCAACCACCTGTAGTGCAACACTCCTCCTGAAGTGACAGTAGCAGTGAGTTGCCTTCACCCCTGTATAAGGGATCATATGAGCCATATGCGGTCGCCATTAACACACCATGCCATCGGCGGACGCCACATCCCCGACTCGAGACACCAAACCCACAAAGGAGTAGTAAGTCAGTGGGAAAGGGGGAAACAGATCATATTAGTTAATCTGGCGATATAGTTTCAAACGCCAGTAGAGTTTGGGCGACAGATATTTCATGTTGGGGAGGAGTATGGGGAGGGGGCGGGGAAAAGTGTTTCAAGTTAGTTATTTTCCGGGAGGTCACACCATGTCAATATCTATCAAGACGTCACCAAACATACCGTGCTCGCCGCCCATGCCCACACTAAGCGCAAACGCTGTGTCCCCACGGCCAAACGTACCATGCACCTACCAGGCACACCATCCCAGATTCTTAAACAGCAATGGCCGCACAGCACCATGTAGATTCCATTAATGGGAATTCACAAGCCCCAATGATACCCAACAAACAACACAGGTCCCTTAAAATCCTTACCTGGAACGTAAATGGCATGGGCACAAGTATAAAACGACGGCTGATCATGCAATTCCTTAATAGACGCTCTCCTGACATAGCCCTCCTAACCGAGACCCACTTAGCAGGCTCCACATGCCAATTCTTCCGCAGAACTAACTATCGACTAGCATACCACGCGGGGTACACAATGGGTTCCCGGGGCGTCCTGATTCTCTTACATAAGCGACTCCCTTTTGAACTATCTGATGTGGCGCAGGACCCTTGTGGCCATTTTGTGATGCTCCGGGGCATACTCTGGGGGGAGACAGTGGCCATTTTAGCGATATATTCCCCACGAAAGGGTTGGGGGAGGGTCTCCTGAGGGAGGCGACGGCCTTGATGGTGCAACAACAATCAGATGTATGGATCTTGGGAGGGGATTTTAACGATGTTATGTGCAACACATTAGACCGGTCCCACATCCGCAATCGGAATGCAAACTGGCCCACAAGGCTGGCGTCCTTTGCGTCAGCGCTTGGTTTGAGTGATGTGTGGAGAGAACTCCACCCTACAGACCGAGGATTCTCCTTTCACTCTGGGGCCCATGCATCATTATCGAGACTAGATTACTTCTTCTTCCCAACCCCCGAAGCATATAGGGTAAGAACGGCTGAACTCCTTCCCCGTGGCATATCAGATCACTCTCCCTTGGAGGTGACGCTCCAAACGGAACGTCCCCTACTGCCTAAAACATGGCGTCTAAATAATTACTACCTGGGCCTCCCCAAGTTCGTGGAACACATCACGGAAAAATCGAACAAATTCTTCGAATTAAACACGGGCTCGGTAGAGGACCCAGTGACACTATGGGAGTCACATAAGGCAGTACTTAGAGGGGAAATGACGGCCTGGACGTGCAATAAAAGGAGACCATAGGAAAGTGAAGAGGCTGAGGATGAGGTCGAGAAATGGGAAATCAGATACATCTCCTACGCTACCCCTGAAACACATCGCTCCCTCTTGAAAGCGAGAGCAGCCCTCCATAACACAGCATTAGACAACGCAAGACAGGCGCATATGGAGTCAAAGACCAGAATTTATGAGCAGGGCGACAAAGCGGGCAAACTATTGGCGTGGCTGGAATGACGTGAGGAAGGTCACAGACACATCAGACAGGTTACTGACAGCCGAAATGAGCTTGCCCAAAAAGACCCAGAGATAGCGGAGGCATTCGCCAATTTCTATGCCACGCTCTATGCCACCCCAACGGACCCTATAGACTCATCCCTCCTTGATGAGATTTTGCTCCCGCACTTGTCGGAAGTGCAGAGAACACACCTAGATAGGGAACTGGATGAAGCTGAAATAGCGTAGTCTATGACCCAGCTACCATCTGGGAAAACACCGGGCCCAAATGGTTTCCCGGCCGACACCTGGAAGAAGCTGGGCAGCAACAAGATGGCCGCCCCCCTCCGTGACCTGTTCCTTGCAGCCAGGGAGCAGTGCACCCGTCCACTAGACCTACGAATGGCCAACAATGTGGTCATTCCCAAACAAGGCAAACCCCCTGACCAGTGCACATCGTATAGGCCGATATCGCTTATTAATAGCAAAGCCAAAATCCTGGCTAAAGTACTGGCCAATAGGCTCCAACCGGTCATATCCTCACTGGTTCATCAAGATGAATGCGGCTTCATGCCGCAAAGATCGACTAGAATGAACTTACGCCGATTACATCTGCTATTGGAAAGAGCCCCAACTCTCAATACACTGCTTGCGCTACTCGCAATTGATTTCGAGAAAGCATTTGATTTGGTGGTATGGGAAAGTCTCTGGGCAATAATGAGGCGCATGGGCATCGGTGAAGCCTTTCTTAGCTGGGTCCAACTTTTATACAAGGCTGCATTAGCCACAGTCAGAGTGAACGGCTGGTCTTCCGGGACCTTCCCACTGGGCAGAGGCACCTGACAGGGTTGTCCTTTGTCCCCCCTCCTTTTCGCCCTGGCAATAGAACCACTGGCCCAATGGCTCCGACAGGTCACCACAGGGTCCGGATTCCACTGGCCAGAAGGGTGAGAGGACAAACTCTCCCTTTACGCAGACAACCTATTACTCTATCTAAGCAACCAAGTCCACGCATGTCCAATCATAACCCAAATGCTAAAGACCTATGGGGACTTCAGTGGCCCCAGAGTAAACTGGGGAAAGTCGATCCTCTTCCCAGTAAGAGGTGGCGACCTAGCAATTCCTCGGGACACCCCGTACCGAGTAGAGAGGGAGGGCTTCCGCTACCTGGGCATATGGGTCTCGGGGGCTCTATCGGACTATGTGCTTCACAACCTGCACCCACTAATTGACCGCTTTGCCGGGGATGTACAACACTGGATGCTCCTACCCCTTACGCTTATGGGCAGAGCGGCCCTCTTTAAGATGATGGTACTTCCACGTTTTCTTTACATACTGCAAAATGCCCCACTAGCTATACCAAATTCGGAATTCATCAGAGTGGAGCGTCTCCTTAGGAAGCTGATATGGAAGGGAGGGCATCCCCGTATTGCACTGACCACGTTGCAATGATCTATCTGGGTATAGGAGTCCCACACCTTAGGTCCTACTACTGGGCCAGCCAACTAAATGTAGTCAATGACCTCCTCCAAGGGGATCGCGAACTTCCACATATTAGAGTGGAACTACCTATTATTCAGGACACCCCACCACTCGAAACATTATATCGAGTCTATCCAGGCCCACAGCACAAACGATGTCGACCCACATCGCGATCATTTGGAGGCAGGCTCACATGCACATAGGTTGGGGGAACAAGATCACCACGGCACAACCACTGTGGAACAACCACATGTTGTCGGAGGTACGAAAACTGAATGCATGGACCCGGTGGGTGAGGGCGGGAATAACCACGATAGGAGATATCTTTACCGATGGCTCCATCCTCCCCTTTGAAACACTCCAGCAGAAGTTTGGAATCCCAGCAGCAGAACACTACCATTATACACAACTAACGCACGTCCTCAATGGTTATAGGCAAGTACTTACCGATGCACCAGATTGCACACCCCTGGAACACAACCTACTCACACAACACATCCCCACCAAGGTAACAACTATCCTATATAAGGCCAATAATGCATTCTCTACCCCGGAACTGGTCAGCCTCAAAGCCAGATGGGAACGGGACGTTGAGGCCATTGAACCTGAAGACTGGATCCAGGTTCTCATACACCCACGCAAAATTGCAATAGACTCCAGAATAAGACTGATTCAGCTCAAGATACTCCATAGGGTATACTACCCCCGAGTGACCCTTTTCGGTTGGGGAAGGGCAATGGATCCCAACTGCTTGAGATGCCGGGGGGAGGAAGGCACATTCATCCATCTCCTCTGGGAATGCCCCAAAATCAAGACCTTCTGGACACAATGCTCTCAAATATTAGGAAGGATGCTGGGTCACACAATAGCATTACAGCCTGCAATAATGTTACTGGGGGCCCCAGATGAGAACACCGCAAACAAATGGGAGGGTATTTTTCTCTCCATAGCAATGGGCCTGATAAAGCGTGACATAGCACAGAAATGGGGAGCCCCCGGAGTGCCCAACAGTCGCTCAATGGTCAAACGAAATGGACATCTGCGCGGTGAAAGAACACAGAATATACACAGCACGGGGGTGCCCAGCAAAGTGCCACAAAAATTTGGGGAAAATGGGAAGCACATGTGACCTGAGGACTGCCAGCATTGGGGGAGGAAGATGAAAAGGGGGGGAGAAAGCGGAGGAGTGCAACACGGAACTCGGCAAGTAACACTGTACTGGAAAGTGATGCACAGAGTGGCAAGACACGAGCAGATTGATGGTCCAACCCGGTGAACAGGGGATGGCGAGTGGGGGGGAAATGTTGGTATGTTGTATGTATGTTTTAAAATAACCAATAAAATATGTTAATTTAAAAAAAAACAACAACGGGGAAAAGGAACTCGTGGCCAGCATTGGGAATGCCTGGGTGAATGATGCCCCTGAGCACTCCGCTGGGTACAAGATAGGTCCCCACTGTGGTCAGGTGGTGGAGTTGATGGCAGTTCACCAGACCATCCTCACTACCGTGCAACACCGACTCCACAAACTGGTCAAAATCACTGATTCAGATTATGTCCAGAACGCGTTTGTGGAGCACCTGATCAATTGGAAAACCAGAGGCATGCTGTGTGCAAATAATAAACCACTCAAGCATGGCAAACTCATACAAAATATTGATTATCTGGTCACCTCTAATGGGAGGACCTTCTTTTGGAAAAAGATCAAGGGTCATTCCAGAATAGAGGAACCAGACAAAACTGGAAATGGCCTGGCTGATCAATTGGCCCAAACCGGAGCCATCCAGCAGGATCTCTTTGAGATCGAGTCCATGTTGGGTGAAATCCAGGTCACTGCTGTTACCAGGTCCCAGAAACTTTTATTTATTTATTTGAATGTATATAGCGCACAGCTGCCCTGGGGCATCATGGCGCTGTTACAAGGATGTTTGCTTAGTACAGGTTTAACAGCATTGTATACAAAAATAGACCACAGAAGTGGATAAGCGTGCTCCTTGGTTACAGAGGAACAGTATATCGAGCCCAAGAGAGTGGTACCGGTTACAAAGGAGATGTGCTTAGTTGAACAATTTGGTTTTCAGCCTTTTGCGGAAGGCATTATATGGTTGTTCATTTCTGAGTGCAGTGGGAAGGGCATTTGCTCACAATGTAGTCTCAACTGCCTAGTGGAGTAAGGATACCCCAGATGCTGATTTGATCATGGCACAAAAGGGAGATCCGATTATTGGTAAATTTAACCAACACATTCAGGACCCGTGAACTTTCCTCTGACAAAAACCAATTCCAATGGGAAAGAGGATCCCCAGGTGTTGATTAAGTTTCCCAAAATGTTCTGGATCCAAGACGGTTTGTTGGTAACAAGATCCATCTCTGGATATGACCAATCGGTGGTACCTACCTCATTCCAAAGCCTGATGCTAAGTCATGCCCATAAGGCGGCCACAGGTGGTCATCGGGTGTTTCACACTATTTTCGAAATCTTGTGGGGAGGTTGCATACTGGCCACACATGGGCCAATATTTGAATGGGTGTCTTGTGTGTGTACAATTTCAGCCAAGTTAACTCATACACCAAGCTCCCCTTCAGAAGAAGGGGGATGACACTGCCTTGATCAGATTTACAAGTAGACTTCGTCGGGCCTGTGATTCGCTCATCTACGGGGATCAAGTACATGTTAACAGTAACCTGCTTGTTTGTCAAATGGGTGAAATGTCTCCCAGCCCAAAATTGCAAGGCAGAAACAGCAGCTGGGCTGATGATCAACCACATCTTCTTGCATTTCGGCCTTCCCCAAGGATTGAGTCAGACCGAGGAAGTCACTTCACCACCGAAGAGATGCAAAGATGTGGGAGATACTTAGGGTGAAGAGAAAAGTCCATATTGCATTCAACCTATCCTCTGGTCCTCTAGTGGGGGAGTTGAGAGGTACAATAAAACCATTATGAGCATTCTTAAGAAGTTTTTGGCGGTCTGGGCCAAGTTGGGACATCCAGTTACTGCTTGTCCTGATGGCCATCAGATCTAGACCATCTTCTGTGACCAAAATGTCTCCATTTGAGCTAATGACTGGACGAAGAATGGTGCTACCTCAGCATCTGCTCTATAGAACACACAGGCAGACCCTGATTAACACCTCCACATCACATGAATAGGTTGAGAATCTAAGAAAAAACCTTCAGCATGTTTTTACGTATGGGCAGCAGAATCTCGAGAAATCGGTAGTGGGGTTGAAAACCCACTAAGACTTAAAAACAACTAAAAAAGAATACCAAGTAGGAGACAGGGTCTACTTGTACAATTTTCAGAGGAACCAGACTAAGGATGGAAATTCCTCCCCTCCTTGCATGGTCTCTTTGAAATTGTAGACAAAATGTCACCTGTTGCCTACAGGATCCGCCTCCCCAAAGGAGAGTTGTCAGAAGAGAAATGGGTCCACATCAATCAGTTAAAAAGTTGTCATCACAGACACACTTTACAGCTGATTGATGAGCCAAAGGAAAATCAAAGAGAGGAACCATCGGAAGAATGAGAAGAAAGGAAAAGAAAAAGGAGAAGGAAGTATTTAGATGTATAGGTACAGTTCTACAACAGGGAGTTTTTTTTAATTTTGTGTTACTGTAAAATGAAAATGGGAAAGAAAAAAAAATGTTTGAATGTCAAGTGCTGTCCTTTTCCATTTGAGTAATTTGCTAGATTTTATTGTCCAAATGGCAGGAAGAGATAAGAACAATTGTAAACTGTAATCATGGTTCCACTGTTGTAAATCTTCCGGGAATACTGTCATTGAAAAATCCTAAAACTTGTTTATCTATCTCCTATTAGATGGTGAGGACCTCCACAGGGACCTGGAAGGGATGGAAGGAAAGAGGGTGCCGCTCCATAACCTCCAACTGAAAGACGCAAGGAAATCCTGGAGCGCCCTCCGTGATGAAGGAGGAGTCCGCCCAATGAACCCCACTCTTCTCTAATCTCCCGCAACAAAAAGTCACAGCAGAGCAGGGGGGATCTGTGGGGTACATTTACCAGCCCTAACATAAATTCCCTTCATCACAACACAACATTTCAATATTTCAACCAAAAACGGCTGTGATGTCTTCTACTTGGCACATGTGTTTTGCTTCAAATCAAGCACAAGAAAAATGACCTGCGTTCAAGACGGCATTGCAATTTGCTTTTTCTTTCATTTTTAAACACTATAAACTGTGTGCTCCATTTAAACACAGCCCTGCATGCTTTATTTCTGCAAATTATAAAGGAGTAAGGCAATTTATCTCAAGAATGCCATTGTTTCCCTGAAATCGCTTGAAGATCAAAGGATTCTGTTGTCACTCAATATGGCTTTTGTTTTCTTTTGGAAATGATCCATTGCACTCAAAGAATAGCAGAGAAAATAAATAACACAGCTTTCCCATGCCCATGTCAATTACAAAGAAACGTTTTGCAGTATCTCTTCATGTACATAAACCTACATTATAATGTAAAATTCCTCCAGAAGGTTAATTAACAAGGAACTGTGTAAGGCAGAAACCATATTTGTGAAATTGACCTGAAAAGAAATACATACACATGTAAAACGGTGCTTTTGCAAATTAGAAAAAAAATCATTTTAAAGTGAAATGTCAAATGACAGCTGTTGTTAGCACAGAAACATGATTGTATATGTGGGTGGAGTGGCTGAAAAGCCATGTACATTATGTTTTTCCCCCTCTCAAGACTTCAATCAGCCTGACTGAGGCCCAGCAATACCAGTCAAACCAGTTTGGCAGGAAGGCTTGCCTCCCACTTTCACACCTACCAGTGAACTTATGCTGCAAGGACATGTACTGGGACTGACAGTGTGATGATTACTGGCTCTGCTAGACTGGCAGTCAAGACTGCCCAAAGAGACAAAGAGACACAAGAAGGAAGTGAAGCCTAGTGTTGACCCAGAGGTGTGATTTCTTTCTACACCCAGCCACAGCACCCACTGTATGGCTTCAAATGGCATCATAAAAACCCTTTGTGCAAACCAAGCCTGGCAGAGACAATTTGGCTGTGGGGGTTTTGCCAGACCACCCACACATTGACTCATCCAGCCCATTAATTTTAAAAACTGTTCTAAATTAAGACATTTGTTTCAGCACCCTAAATAAGCAAAATTCAATATTATGCCAGTATTTAATGTGATTTTAAACAAGCAAAATGAGACGCAGTGCATGTTGCTAGCACCTTGGGAACTGGAATGACAGGGAAAATGAATTTCTGGGTGAAGTATAAATGACACAGACATAATACCTGGTGAAAATATGCAAAACAGTATTGGGCATATGTGTAGCTATTTGCGATGCTACCTTGCAGAGAGTTGGCTATCGGACTGTCCGATTCCCTGTGAAATATGGAATTTGCATATCTGTTTCTTATGGTGGTGACTAGTATAGATTTGATGTTTTGATTCATAAATCATTTTTGTCAAGAAATAGGCATGGTGAGACAAAGAAAGTCATAAACGCACACTCATAAAATGATGTCATTTCCCCTGAACCAGCCCAGAGGGAGGAGGGAACACCATTAGCCTGGCCTATCCCAGTACAGGGGTAGGTCCACAGTACTCCCCCCGATTGTAAAATTCTATGATGTCACTCTGGCTATATAAGCAGGAGACAAAGAAACACAAGGGAGATTCAAGATATTCAAAAACTCAAAAATCAGATCCAGAGGCAGCTGATTCCACCCAGGCAGGACCATCCAGATCTAGGCAGAACCACCCCTCCTGATCCAGCCATACCCAAGCATCCAGGAAAAAAAGGAGGAAAGGCAGCTGATCCCATTTAGGAGAGCCCAGAGACCAGACCTTGCCCAGATGACACATCCTGCTGTCCACAGTGACCAGACCTTGCCCAGCTGATCCCATCCAGGAGAGCCCACCGGTCCCAGTGACCAGATTTCTTGATCCTGCTGACCCAGTGACCAGAACCTTGGACCTGCAGTCCAGAGACCTTGCTGGCTGTCCAAATTGCCGAACTCAAGCTTACCTTGTAAGTATCACTTCACCCAGTACCCAAAAACTGCATATCTCGCTTTTTTAACCTTGCATCCTATTAAAATCCTATTAAAATCCCATAAAAAATCCCAAATTGATACTATCTTCTATTCACCTTTCCTTAGAGGAATCTGTGTTAGTCCATATGCATTAGCATATTCCTTTTTATAATTATTTCAGTTATCTAGTACCATTTTGAAATAAATTAATGAATTCCCGTATAAGGAGGTACTTAGTGCAAGCTGCTTTAAATTCAAAATTAACCCCCTTGTGTGCAGTGCCTTTCTTTAATAATATAGTAATAACCATATACCCTCAGTAGAACCTGTCATTGTGCAACAAAAACCAAATTTGCCCATGTATTATTCTTTTATCTAAATTCCGATTTGCCTTTTTCCATAAAAACCCAAACATAATGCCATTAAGAATATTCCCTTTCCCTCCGAATCCTGTCTGTTATGTGCCTTTGTTTCTTATCCAAAAACCTATTCCCGATTTTGACAGCTCTTACCTCTTCTTAGGTGCTTGTCATTTTAAAGCCTGTGTCAAATAAGAGTTGCAATTCTGCCGTGTGTGTTTTCTTCTGCATTGTTTTCCTTTCAAAATTGATTTTCTTACCTGTGTCACGATGCTTTGGTGCCCTGCTCACTAGTCTGTAAGCTCCTTGTCTCATAAGTGCAGCCACATGAATTTCTGTCATAGCTATCCTACCGCAACTGTACACTGAGATACAAGTAACAAGTCAAACCTGAGTGTCCCATTTTGCTCCTTTTGCAGGTTTTCATTTTCATTTCTGGCCTCCCATCTTGGGGAGGTGGGGTGAGGTTTATATCTGATTTCTTCCTCTTCTTTCTGACTCATTACCACTGCTTTCCATCCACAAAGAATTTAGTCAGCAGGTGTTTGGGGGATGTGTTGCAGGGGGAGTGCTTAACCTGTGTGCTATCTGTATTTTGAAGAAAAGTAATTTTGTTTCCGTTTCTATTAATGGTTATGTATCTCATGTTAGGAGTGTGAAGTAACTGTATTGGGGAATTATTTCATGTATAATGCCACACAGTGGTGGCTGCTGCCATAATTTTGATTTGCTTGATTTTCTTTGAATTCTAAAAATGAATAAATATTTCATTGTTACACACCAGCCTGGTTCATAGTCCATTGCAACACAGGGTATTTGTTAAGGTTGGTGTGAGACGGGTTGGGTGCATACTCAAACCAAGAACCCAGGGTTCAAATAAAAAAAATGTTTTCCGTGTGTGCCACATTCTTTGTCAATGGAAGAAGTCCCTGGCTGGAGTGTGCCGTGACATAACATCTGTTACAAAACTGTAACACATTTTGTTTTGAAATGTACTACATCCTTTAATCTACAATGCATTTCCCAAAGACTGATTATTGGGATCTACTCTACAGTTGACGCTGTGAATTTTCACAGACATTATTTGATGCTCCACTATGTATTTGCAACAGCGCGTTACATACACAGTGTGTGAATATAAAGAATGAGGGCCTTGAAACAGGCGGTCCCTGAGAGTGAGATGTATGATATGATATTTTATTTATATCACGACCATACACTAGTGTTTCAAGGCGCAAAGGTAAGAAGGTGATTGCCTCCATGTTGTTTGTGCCTGCTCAAGGGAAATAATTGCTCATCCTATACCAATTCCGCGAGGCTGCAAGCATGTTCTCCACTTATTCTGCGTCTTTGCACATCTGTAAGTATATACCTTTAGGGATTTTGTTGATTGTGAACCTGTTTTACCATTTGTATTGATTATGTGGGAAATTATTTTTAGAAACTGTTGAACAGCAGGTATTCGTCATGGCTTACCCAGGTATTTTTTATGATACCAATTTTTGTCGGTCATTTTATTTTCCGTGTGCTTTGTGGAAATGGATATGTATTTTATATAAGTGTTTGTCCTTGAAGATTTCATACCATATAAGAGTTTTGTGACTGACTGGCTATTATAATCCGTTTTTATTTTATTTGTACCTACACATAAAGAACATGCAATTGCTGAAGGGCAATGTGCTGTGCTGTGCTGCAAACAATGACAACAATGGAGAAATACATTTGCAATGCAATTCATTAAAGGAAAAGCAATTTGCAGTGTGTTAAATGGATTCCGTGTAAAGAATAAGGACTAGGGATAAGCATTACAATCAAAATAATACTAAACAGCAACGGTCTAAATGAAAGAATAATGCAGCAAACAAAACATGTATCGTTTCACAGTAGAAAGCCAGAGGAATTATGCCATTTATAAAAAAAAATATATGCATTATTTGTGATACTGATGGAAAGAATAATGCCATTCCAAAACGGGCACTGATAGCAAAAAAAGCTGTAAGAAATTGATGTCTGATTAAAATTGCCAATGCACGTCCTTGAAACATATTCACTTGGTGCTGAGATTCGTTTTCAACAATATTTGTTTTTTTGCCAAATATTGTCTCAAAAATATAATCGTCACCATTTTACAGTGACATGCTCTTCTGAAAGGTAGCTACCCCTTATATATGACCCGTGTAGACCTTTCACATCTGACTTTGACTGCATTGACAGGAATCTTCTGTTGCACAAATTGACAAAATGGGGCATTCCAGTAGGTTTGCTAAAAAGCTTAATATTGTTACACACTGATACCACCGTACAGGTTTGTACCAATTTGTCTGGCACAGTTGATAAACAAACATGCACATCAAGAGATCTGAGACAGGGTTGCATACTGGCACCATGTCACTTTAATTTATACTTGGCAGACCTGGTTCACTGTTTTGATACCATCAGGCATATTCCCCCTAGGTCATCTGTCTTTAGGATCTATATGACCTTTGCTGACGAGATTATGACGTTTGACCCGACCCATATTGGGCTGCAACGATTGTTAAACAGTTTAGAGTTAGGCACACGAGAAAATGGTCTTTCGAGTAACGTCAAAAAATCATCCTTGATGATATGAAAGGGAGGCAAGATAGCTGGTACTTAAACAAAAAGTCATTCACAATAACAGAGCATAATGTTTATCTGTGTTCCACGCACTATTCTATAACAAGGCCAATCAGTATTATGTCTATGCTAAGGAGCAAGTTGTCACTCCTTACAGCACAGATGTGGAAAATGGACATAAATATTGTGCATTTACCATCAAGCATCTGATCAAGTTTTACAAATGAAAGATCATTCCAACTTTGTCATATGGATTAAAGGTCTACAATCGGTGCATATTTTCCTAGACACATTCGAGGGACCTCTTTGGAATATAATTGTACATCTTCTATTCTGTCTCCCAATTGTGTTAAGGTGCACAGATTTGAGCCTACAATCTCTTGATTGGATTGTCACATAGAAACAATTAATTTTGCTTAGTAAGATTTTGAACCCTCACTGACAAATCTCTTTTTGTGGATTGGTGAAAAGCCTGTTTGGCTGATGTAACTTCGTAACTTACTAAAATGTATACAGAATGTTAGACTGATTGGAGAAATATAATGTTTAGGAGCTAATCTCCAACCGCAATGAGCTAAAACCCCAAACTGCCCTTTGGGATTCGAACAAGCAGCACAACAATCTGCGGCAATGCACCCTACCAGGTTATTTAATAATGTTCCCTGATAGAAAGGAATGCAGGACATTTTTACAGCTTTGTTTGAACATTCACTAGATGTCATGAGATCTTGTAGAGGTATTCTACGCAGTAGCAGAATTAGTAAAACACCAGCTAAACAATAAACTTAGAAACATCTTATGCTGGAGTTCAAGGACATGTACCTTGTTAGAAATCATTGGTTGGAAAAATCCACTGCCCATTCAGATGTAAACAATGAGGACTTGCTATGGGTGTATCTTATGGCTGGTAATCAAGGGTCTATTACTGTGGAGCATAAAAGATTAAAGCAATATATGATATGTTGGGTGAATTTGTTATACTTACTCCCAGAATTCCTCAAGCGTTCTGAGAAATAACTTGTAGCTCAGTGTCGCATGGAGATATTAATCTAATAATGCAAAATGCAATTAGACAGGGTTTAGGCCAATGATTGTAAGTTCCCTGAATCTTCTCATGTGCTGTCTCTAGCACTAGATGGCAGAAATCAAAGTGCATACGTAGGTTATCAAAGTAAAGCATTTATGTTAATGGTAATAGCTGCATGGCTGGTCAGTGCTAGCACTTAGAAAGAAACAGAAGTCACCTGGGGTAAGAGACTGGTTAATTCAACTGTGGGGGTTTACTGCCTTAGAGTGAATGACATACAACCTTCAAGGAGAACAGCTACAATTTCAACAAGAATGTGCGATGGTTTTGGACTTTCTCAACAGGGACTTTGTATTACAATGGTGTCCACACAATTCACGGTTATTGAACATTATGTGAGCAGGAATATCTTGTCTAATTGAAATTGAGTAATATGTTATGCTGTCTCTGCCAGGGGGTGAGAGAGGGGGTGCTGGGCGTAGCTGGGTAGTGGAAGTTGGTGGGGAAGGGAGGGGGGTAAACTTGTTTATTTGAAAAATGCTAATAAAAAAAAAAGGTTTTCCTCCTCCATGTCATTTTAACCAAAAACATCTACCAATTGAGGCCTATAGGCCCCAGTTCAATTGGCAAGTATATGTGCTCATATTTAGCAACACATGCTTTGGGTGCATTGTGTAGGCCGATCCGGAGTCAGACTCACTTCAAATACTGAAGAGGGATTTGCCCATAACGCAGAAAAAAACTACTTTTTAGACCCCTGACCTTCATTGGAGTCAAAAATCAGTAATGCAGTCCACCCCAAAATTCAAAAAGGGAAATCAGAGAGCGAATGGGAGTTCTCACAGACATTTTCTTTTTCTTTTTTAATTTTTTAGTTATACCTGTTATTTGTTCATTTGGACTGCTATGTCATGCTAAATTACATAATTTGACTTTACTAGAGATTGCTGTGTGTGAAAAGGTAGAGGGAGGGGAAGGGAAGGTGCACCAACATACAAAAATGTGGCATAATCTGCTTGCAGGGTATAACATAGCAATACTGGCATTTTTTATAATATGAGTCATCAGTCTGGGTTTGTCACCTTGATTGAAGGGTAGCATGGCTTCGAGGCTATATTGAAATAATGGTGTTTGGGTGAAGCCTCGGGTGACTCAGCAGATTACGACTGAGGAATTGTCCCCACATTATTTGGACACTGCCTCTGTTCTGGTGGAAGATGGGTTTCCTCAGTCTTTCGTCTCTTGACTGCCCATGATCTTTCGAGGAATGTAGTGTATTATTCTGTTTCTGATACATCCATGACCAATGTTTGAAACCATCTCCCGTGTGATGGAGAGAACTGTGAGGTGATCATTTGCGGGGCAGAGGGCAAATTAAATGCTTTGAAGGTTAGAGTAACATGGTCATTTTTCTTTAGGATGAGGTTGAGGCAGGCTGCTCTGTTTTAAGTAGGTTTGATTGTCTAAAGGTCTGTCTTGAAGATTCCAATAAAAATGCTATTTGCAGTAGTCCATTTTGGTATGGGGTAAAATGGTATGAGTCATACCCATGAAGGGCAAATATGTCCTGACCGCAGGTAGTATAAAGTGTTGTTTTCTTGAGACTTGATTAATCTAAGCATTGAACAAAATGTCGAATAGGAGAATTTGACACCTGGGTTGCTGGGTTAGTGGACCAAGTACAAGTATAAGGCATGTTGAAATTAGGTGTGGGACATAGATGAGGACCACTAGGGTGCATCTAGTCTTAAACATTTATACACCATCATATGAAGTCAGGATTGGGTATTTCATAATCTCCCTCACAAAACATCAATTGAGGATTTTCTGCATGTCGATGAAAAGCAAGTCTGATTATTGTACCAATTAGGCAAGTGGATTAACCCAAATATTGAAAAGTGCGGAGGACAGGGAATACCCTTGGGGTACTCCATGTCCAATTAGTTTGCACTGAAGTGAATATTTCCAGCCTGTAAACGAGTGGATCTAAAAGATAGGAAAGAGACACACCACATTTGGTAACTGGTCCATAATGCCCTGTACTGTTTAGATTGGATAAATGGATACTGTGTTTTTGCACATTGTAATTGGTTGAGAAGTCTATGAGGGTCACTGCCAGAGTGTTGTGATTTAATGATGCTGAGTAACCTTTCCCTTATGCCATTCATGGTATTTTCTGTGCCCCTGCTGGATCTATCTGCAAAATGGAATTATCCTCACTGAACGCATGGAGTTGTTGCATTGACACTCATTCTCATATCTTGGACTCCATAAGAGAAGCTGGCAACAGGCCTCCAGTTGGTTACATCTTCCATTTGCAGATATTAATGGTGCCCTTTATACCGGTCAGTAGTGCAATGCCTGTTTCCAGGTAGGAACTGCATAGATTGGTGAGGAATATTTTAGGCTAGGGGCCAGCTCCTTTAAGAGAATGCCAATGTATTTTCTGGAATCATGCTCGGACAGTAAGAAGTCGGGATCTACGACTTGGCCATTCATAAAAGCAACTTTTGGTCCTGTGTGTTTGCTGTTTTAACTTGTCTTGAGTTTTAGTATCTAGAACATCTGCATACATGTTTACAAATTCACAGTTTCATGTGATACCGCTGACTCCATCTTCTCAATTCCCAGGACAGACAGAGAGATGGCAAGACAGAAAGAAGGAAAAACACACACTGCTTCCCATTCCAGTCTGTTATTTTTGATCTACCGTATGCAGGTGAAAGTGAGCAGTCCACCAAAATGCAATTCAAAACTCCCCAACGAGAGTCAATAATGGACACACCCCAGGAGGGAATGAGACCAAGACCAAGTGCTGGTGAAGTTTATCTAAAACCAAAATAGGGCAAGCAGAGAACTCTGTAAACTACGAGAGCGCTCTGCCCAACATTACTCTGACATTACTTTAAAAAGGGTTACAGCATCATGAATGATGAAATTGTATAAGGGACAGAAATTACAGTTCATTGGCAGAGACATGGATCCAGTACAGCTTCATTGGTGCCACCTCCAGATAATTGGATAGTTGCTAGGCGGGAAGGAGGACATCACGTGCATCAGCCAGACTGGTCAGTGTGAGGTGAAGGTTATGTGGCTCCGGATAAGGTAATTGATACTCACTCTAATCTAAACATTTCAAAGTACGTGATAAAAGACACCCATACAAAATAACCATTGACATCATGACAGTTGGGGGGAGAACAATATATTTCACAGGTTATATATACACACATTTGCTTTGTATCCCTGAAAGGGAAAAAGGTATGGGTGTCATCTTGTGTGAGGTGGAATAGGGGTGAACACTCTGTGCGGGCCCAGTAGAGGGATGAGAGGATACATTTGTTGCATTAAGGCATCAGTGAAACATGGGCCTTTGGCCGCAGCACTATCATGAGAGGGAAAAAAGGTGGGGGTTGTGCGATCGTCGTGCGCGGTGCTGCTGGAGAGGGGAGAGAAGGCCCTTTGACTCTTCAAGTTTGGCCTAGATCGATTAGTGGAGTTATAAGTAAACCATTGGAATGGGGTTTGAACATGTTTACTGTGACTTCATTCACAACAAGTAAAAAGAAGTTTCTGATTATATCATGGACCATATCGTCACATATACTATGGCCCCATAGGTTGCACCTTTTACATCACACACATAAGTCTCCTAGCATCTTGACACCTTTGTAAATATGCACAATACTATAAACAAGTAATCTACATCATCAAACAAGAGCATGTGGGTTCTAAATATCATATCCATTTCAATTTTGTATCGATCGTTCTGTTACATCTCATAGGGACAGCTTCATCACTTGTTAACACAAAAAGGAATTTATTGTCTCCGGTGGTATTAGCATTGTGGGTGAAGCAGGGTGGCAAACAGAAGTGGGGCATGCATCTGCCACATCAAAAGGGTGTTAGGTTGGGGGGGCTATACAGGTTATCTATCTTATGGGTAGCGTCTGCAGATAATGAGGCAGGTTTGTGGAGTTGAATGGTTTTTTCCAGGCCCAGGCTCTGGCCCGGTCATTCGCAGGGCAGTGATGTAAGGAGGAAGGTGAGAGATACAGTGTTTAGTTTCAAGCCGTCGGTGCCCAGTCTTCCATGAGAACAGGGCAGGTGCAGGGACACCAGAGGGGAGGAGGTGGGGGGAGTTGCAGGCTAACTGTGCATGGCTCCAGGGGAGAGCTGCAGGCCTGCAAGCTGGCTTTGCTATGAGGCCTGCTTGGGCACATACAAAATGGAGTTGGGGTTCATTACAAAATGAAGTCAGATCCTAGCCCTCTTACAGGTGATGCACCTACGTGTCGACCCAAGGCTGCTCGGCACCTTTGGCCAGAGATGCGTGATCAGCCGTAGGGCGAGCAAAGAGTGCATTCGGGGATAGGGAATGAAGGGGATGGGGGGTCCAAATGACCTGTCCTCCCACACACACATAAACATTTACTTTTTGGAGATGTGGGAATATCGGGAAGCATAAGTGAAGCCCTGTGCTGCTGAACAATGCTTTAACAAGAATTGTCCTTAAATGATGAAGATGTTGATTCTGGTATTGAAGAGAAGCTAATCAAAGTGGGTTGATCTCAAATGCATAGGAATTTGATTTGAGATGTGACGCTCATGACAGCTGCTGAGCATGCATGTACATTAGATCCTCTGTCTGAATGAATGGTGGGGAACCTTTTACATTTTAATATATAAAGAGCATAGACGATGACAGCGTGTGTGACAAATTGGATTCTGCTCTGTAGTAGTAAAAGGGTGAGTAAAGTTCAAAATGGCCAAGCAGCCCTGACACTTCTACAAACCAATAGCCAACACAATCATTAAAGTAAAACAGTCACAGTTAAGAGATGTACCTCCTTCGCCTTTTGTGGTTACGTGGGCCGAGTGAAGTCTATGCTCTTAAGAGTGTGATTCGGTAGCGACCCAAACAGCCAAGCATTACAGTCCAAAACAAAGGGAATGTTGAATCAAGGTTAAATAAAAGTAAATATATTTTAATAAAACACAACATCTGCCCGATAACTGAACAGAAAAGACTGTACAAAACCCAGCCCCGTAGAAAGACACAGAAAATGCAATAGAGTGAAGAAATGCACTAAATACAGGGGTGATAGGCTGGGGTGGACTAGGCTGGGGTCAAGGGTGAAATTGTTTCCCAGGCTGGTGAGTCTGCTGCTGCATGTGCCGGCATCAGCAGGACTGGTTATGAGGTTGTGTATGAAACAGCCTGGAGGCACCAACATCACTCTTCATGGGCGAGGTGCGTGCGCTGGTTGACACACATGTTGCCACTGTGGCCCGGCAGATCCTCACGTGTGCAACCAAATTAAGGGCAACGAGCCCAGGCAATATTTGGAATCACCTCCCTTTCCTACTTCAGTTCCAGGTACGAGTGTGACAATTTCACTGAAGCAGATTTGTGCTATTGAATATTTTTTTGAGAACCACTTTTTTTATTGCTTAATTTAATCACTTTGTGTGAATGACTTATAAGTCAGCCACAACGTTATTTGAAGCTGTGACTGTTCCCACCCAGACACTGATGATCAGTGCGCTGAGCTATTTTCCCAACATGGAAAAGTGGCATTAGCCATTGCAGCTTCGACAGGAAGGAGCTTGATTCAGAGCTCCATGAAAGGACCAGAAGACATCCTGGCCACTGGCCCGCCACGCATCACAAACAAGTGCCTCAAACACTAAACCAGCCCACTAGTAAACATGCACCCCAGTCATGCCTCTGGAACAAGTACAATTAAACAGTGGACAAGTGCATGTGTATGTTTATTTCAAGAAAGGTTCAGGACCTCATTGAACAAAACTGGTTACCGAGCTATGATCAGACAGTTTTATACACAGAGATGAAAGCCATTCTGATGCACAGACCCAGCTTCTTTGGTGGCAAGAACCGGAAGTCTAAACATATGGCCCCAGTCTGTCTGTAGACTACTCTCTTTCTCTCCGCCTATCACCAATATGCACCTCTGTTTTTGGGGGAGTAAAGGCGTAAATACAAAACTGAAGGGAAACCTCCAGATTGGAAAATATTCTCACAAAAAATAACCGTGCAAACGTCAGGCTGATTGCACCCATTTCTAAGAGGTGCTGTTCGATTTTCTCTTACTCACAGAGACGTTGCTCTCTGTACACCGCTGCATACAAAAAAGGAATGCATGGGGTGTGGGATGAACAGTAATTGAGAATAGCCCCCTTACTGCATCTCCCCTGCCTGAATATCCATTTAGGACAACTATGCTGTGGGACACTTGTTGGCATTAGTGACAACAATCCATAATCCGAAAACAAGCTATGCTCTGAACTCAACCATCAGTAGCAGCTCAAAGCCCTGCTCGAGCTAATTACAGGCATATGTGGCGCAGACTAAGCCTAATTGTTCTTTAAAGGTCCTTTACTTCATAGTAGCATGTTGCAGTTATGCTACACCTTAAAACAGCACATTACAATACAATATACAGGCTACTGTCAAACATGTGACCATGATTTCTCTACTTGGTTCTCAGCTAGTCATATTTCCTTTCTGTTAGCCTCTCAGCCTGCATAGGGCACGTGCCAGGACTCGCATTTTCAGAAAAGGGCATGTTTATTTTTGATAGCTAGCCATGCTCCTAAAACAGCACCAAATCAGGAGGATGCTCTGCTAGAGAGCGTAAAGGTGCGGTGTTTCGAATGGGTCACATTAGCAGTGACTCAATGTGAAGCCAACAAATAATATCTTATTAAAATGATGAACTTGTAAGGGATGTTCAAATTTACTGACTCTTAGAAGGATGATTGGTGAGCCAGGCCTTCCAGGATTGGAAATCATGCCTGAAAGATCTAAACAGATTTCAGACTCGAGACAGCCATGTTTAATCTCCTGAGCTAATTTACCTGGAGTGCTTCACTTGCGTGGGAGCGTGACACGCACTTCATTGCACATTTTTTTCAGACCTTTCATTACAAACTGAAGCCCTGCTTTCTTTTTATTAACATGGATTATGCCCTGTGATTGGAATAGACAAGTGGACAAGTATTTAAAGAGCTGCAATTGTATTGGTTGTGTTGTCTTCAGGCAATCAGACTCAAACCCCAACCGTACAGCTTTGTAGAAATAATTATCACGGAAGGAAAGAGTCATGGAAATGTCTGCACGTTTGGAATGCCATTACAATCAAACGAACCCCCTCTGTCGGAGAGGAGCATGATTTTATCAATAGACTCATTATCAGCATGCAGCTCATAATAATAATAATAATGATAATAATAATAATAATTTTGCATTTATATAGTGCTACGAACCCTCGGTTATCATAGTAGCGCTATATAAATGCGAAATTATTATTATTATTATTATTATTATTATTATTATTATTATTATATTTTAGATTTTAGATGAATACGTTGTGTGACTGATCCACTAGAAATCACCAGTATCAGAATTGCATGCTTCATCTTCATTTATTGGAGTATTCAAAACGAAGTTCAGAAATGCTACCTTTAAGATCAGTATTTGAACTTCAGGTTTTGTAAGAAACAACACTTTTGTTGATTTATCAATTCTCTTCATTTTTAGAAAGGGGCCTCATTATTTCTCCAATGGTTACAGTAGCAATTCTGATACTTGTATCCTGCAATGTTCTGCCACATTGGACCCAATCATCTGGAGTTTGGATTTAGGAACTCAGCCAGTCATGCATTTACTGTCTAATAAACCTATCGGCAGTGTGACATGTTTGTTGCCACAAAAGGCCGCTGAGTTCCACATTGTACTTTGTGTGACAACAAGGAAAGCATAAAGTGACACACTTGCCGTTGCAATCTATATTTCACCATCATTATACTTGGCTCTCTCTGTCAAGGCTAACAGTCTAAGGGCCCGCTAACGAGTTCGGTGGAGCGCTAATACAGTGGTGGTCACGGAATCAGCAATTGTTTTAGTGCAACAAAAAATTACAAGTTTGACCTTCGAGTGGAGGATACTTCTCCGGCACTTTGCTAGTGGTAAATCATCCACTGTGTATGGGAGGATAGGTCCATGAGACCCCCTCCCCGACATAACCCACCTACGTGAGGCTCGTGGCTCATCAGGGGCCCCCTTTGTCAACTGTGCTCAGGTGACGGGGTGGCTGCTGATCGACACACAGGGCCAATCGAGTTGTACTGTAACAGACCATGAACTCTATTTTGGAAGCATCAGGTCACCATTTTAGATAATAGCGACCTGAACCCCAATGAGACAGCCTGCCTGCAAATGCTGCAGCTTGGCCCCCACTCACTGTGCACAGGGAGCCATGCCCTCCCCCGGTGCCTCAACTCCATGGAAAATCCGCTGAAGGTCCATTCTCACGAGGAACCAGACACAAACAAGTATCAGAACAAACACTGTATCATTTACCTTCCGCAGTACATCACTGTCCCAGAAGTGACCAGACTCGCGGTTCAAGTCTGGAAAAGAACAAAAAACATCCTAATAGAACAGGCCTCGACCCCGCATCTAACCCCTAACATGTAAAATATATGGTGTCAATCAGTGGTCGAAGTGTAAGAAAAGAAGTAGTGGAACTATGTTCCCTGCTGGCCTGCCCCGCTCATCACAAACCCCAGCTCCACGCCCTCTCCCACACACAATACAAACCCCCAAACACATTAGCCTGCTATTTAAGGGAATGTTCAGTGCTCTGCACTGAAAGTGCAAGTTTCAACTTCTTCCTACACTGTTATTTTAAAATGAAACCATTCTGGAACGGTTTATTTTTAAAATAAAAGTATAGGAGCTGTAAAACTTAATTTAAAAAAAGTAGAGGAGCACCGCTCCCAACCGCTCCCGCTCACTTCGACCACTGGTGTCAATGCCCTCCTCGTATAAACCCGTGTTGATGTTCCCCAAATGAAGTGTCAACCACACACCAAAGCCTAACAATTAATAGAGATGCTATGTTAATTTTAAACACCCATGTTGGGGAAGGGATAAAAGTTCTTAAGTATTGGTAAAGTTAGAATGACCTCAACCCTTGTAAGACACCATGTGCCTAGAAGACCTAATGAAAGAGCTTGATACAGCCCAACTAGTGCTAACTAACGAAGGCTGCTAAGTACAAAGGAAGGCGGAAAAAGCATTACCAAGAATATGTGTGTGTCGTACAGTGGGACACGTTTAAATGCATGAACAAGAATGTAAATGTACTATCACCTCTGAACGTATTGCTTCTATGCTCCTGAGTACACCACCAAACCTAATGCTACCTCAAGTGTTATCCAACTGCTACCGTGTGTGATTGCTAAAATGTAGCCATCCGATGATTCGGTGATGTATGAAACACTGCCAACATTTCATAGTCATATATGAAAGAGTACATGAATGTATAGACATTATAAATGTGTAATCACTCTAATATTACTAACTTTATTAACCGCATAGTGTGCAGCCCAGGTACAGAGAATTGGTAACACATACAAATCCATCTCCCCCTCCTCCCGCCAAGGTCCTCCAGGGCTAGCTGGTGCACGGGCAGCACAGCTTCACCTCCCCTCATTCCTTTTGGACCCGCTTCAAGTATTCACCTCCCATATCCGAGGCCGCCATGGTCGGCAAAAAGAAGTATTTACAACCTGGTCCTAAACCCCACCGCCTCAAGCGGCCAAAGGTGCACCTTCACTGATCTAGTAGTACTCCAGCTCACCCCAAGTTAATGGGCCTTGGAGAACAGATATTCAACTATGTACTTACATATCATAAAGTAATTCTTCACTACATCTAACAAGATCAGAATGACAGGGCAGCTCACCTTATGCCCTTAGACCACACATTGAAGTTTATGACACCCGGTCAACAGGTCAGAAGTAACAGTGCCCTGAAGCATTGGTAAAGATCCATATTGCATGTGTTTCTCCAGTATCCTATTATCCCTTAGAGTAACATATTGCAGGATTTACAGGGCAACTGGAATCGTCTAAACGGATGAGTGTTTGTGCATGTGGCCACAAGGGCAGAATATTAGGGCAACCATCTATCAATGACACATACTGCGCCTGGCCTGGAAGCCCCACCACGACGAGCCCAGCTGACCCATCCGCCCCATATTGGCACCACGCTGATGTCCACCAATCCTGGAGCTGCTCATCACTGCTATGCCTATAGTTAGTCGACGTCACCCAATTCCCAAGACTATGTGCCCCCTATAGTGTGTAGGACTCGTGAGGTGGTTTTGTAATAAATAAGACTGCCTTTGCTATTGTCAGACAGAGCGCTCTTGGAGCTTCCAAAGTCCTTTGCATGCCCTATTTGACTAGATAAAAAACCTTTTACATTCGACCGCACTTGGTCTTGATCTCATTCCCTCCTGGGGTATGTCCTTTACTGCCTCTCATTGCGGGGAGGGTAATGCCTTTTGGGGACGCTTGCTTTCAGTGGTGACCCCGAAAGCGTGATTACATTTTTATTTATTTTTTTTCTTCATCATCCCCTCTGGCACGAGAAATTCTAGGCGGCAGTGGAGACGCACGGTGCGCCTGCTCAAGAGAGCTGCCCGCCTACGGCAACTGGTACGCTTTGACATGCGCATGGAATAGGCCAAAGGGTACGGTGTCCCTCTCCAAAAAAAATCCTTTGGTACCACTCGCCGGATCCGGGGGGACGGCCATTGAGTGTGAGGCAGGGCCGCCTGGATGGACCCAGTCCGGAGAATCTCGAATCAAGACGGGCACGTGAGTTTTAAGTGCGAGTGATTATAAAGGGTGAAGGGAAAGGGAGCCAGATTACACGTGGACATTCAAGGGGTTCTTTCAACTACTATTGCTACTTGTATTTACATTCCTTTCTCTGCATATGGCCATTAGGACAAAAGAAGTGAAATAAGGGAAGATAAAATGGGAACCTAGCTCTGCAAGGGGTAGAAGGTGGCGCCGCATAGTGCTATCTTAACTAGTACTGGAAATAAGTGAACAGTGGAGAATAAAATAAAGATGTCTGAGAATAGGGAGACACGGTGTATACATTAGAACTTGCTATTTTCTTTATTCTTCTTCAGTCGGGGTACCTCAGTGGTGAGCAAAAGATAAAAACTTTTAAAAGGTTTGGGGACAAATGATGATCTAGGTTAAGGGAATCTTATCAGGGAAAGAAGCACAGGGCAAGGAAAAAGAGGAGGGGTAAATGTTATGTGTTGTATGTTAAAAGTATGTTAAACGTCTGTCCCATATTGCACATGCTAAGTTAACAATGTTTTAAAGAGTTGTAAAGAGATAATGTTGAATTGATGACATTGCTTAGCTCTATGGTATGGTCATTGTAAGTGTGACCCGGTAAGATCTGAAAGTAGTAATATTTTGAGCAAGTTCTTTTGTATATGTTCAAGAATTGTTTAAGATAAGGGTCACACACACACACACACACACACACACACACACACACACACACACACACACACACACACACACACGCACGCACGCACACACTCACACACAAACACACACACACACACACACACACACCCGTTGACACTCCCCTAATAGCACATGAAATTGGAAAGGAGGACACAGGAAAAGAAGGATCAATAGAGGTAACACGATTGTACCCCCTCCTAAACAAACCAGTGCCGGCAGAAGGTTATAGTGATCCCACATATGTGCCCACCGCAGCCCCCACAGCCACCCCACAACCAACTTCACCACCACCATATGAGTGCCCCAGACAGCGCGGACAGGTAAGCACCTCATCAGTAGATATAGAGAAGTTAACAGAGGACCTAGATTCTAGGATCTCAATGGCAAGAGAAGAGTTATCTAGAATAAGAAATATATGTGAGCAGAGTGGAACAAGTGTTGCTAGAGCATAGGCACTCGACAGATCATCTGAAGAAGGATTGAAGAAAGGGGAAATAATGTTCCAGATTCAGGAAGAGCCAACTCGATTAATAGAACTAGGGCCACAGGAGATGGAAGAAAACACAGGTAATGAGGGAAGGGTTACCGGGGGAATGGAAGAACTGTGGTGTGATATTGAGGACGAAGAACAAGAAAGTGGGAGGTTGGGTGTAGTGATAGGAGGAAGATCAGGTATAGGAGAGGAAACACCTCTGGGAAGGGCAATGGAAGAGGAATGGAAAGGAAGGTTAAGGAATAGAGTGGGAAGAATGGCAATCTTAGGAAAGAAAGGGTTGAAGGTGAGTACTGGCAGAGCGACAAAGAGCAAATTACAACTCCCATTGATACATAGGGGAGGCGGGAGGCCAAATTACATACCCTGGGCCCAGATGGATAAAGCCAATTTGTTAAAGTCATTTCCCCCGCTATCAGGGGGGGGCAAGTAAGTGGATATATGCATTTGAGAAACATACCGCGGGAGTGCCATTAGCGGTAGGAGATGTCAAAAGTCAGCTAGTATCAGCAGTGGGTGACCAGGCAGATAGAGTGTTGGCAAAAGCTGGTTTCCCAGGAGTAACATTGGATTGTGATCGCCATGATGGAGCATCCTTTAACATGGTGCGCGCGAGAGTATGGGATGCACTAAGGGAAACCTTTCCAGACACACCAGATTTACAGTCAGTAATGCAGTGCACAATGAATGATGGGGATGATGCTATGGATTTCATTTTTCGAGTGCAGGAGATGTGGAGAGCCGAAACGGGCACGCCCTGGTATCAGTCAACATCCCATGCAAAGTAGAAGACATGCAGAAACACGACTGTACTACTTACAAGGGGGAGGAAGAGGAAGGTCTGGTGCTAAGCGAAAACGCCCTAAACGAAGGAGAAGTTTTCTTCATAGATGGGTCAGCATCAATAAATACAGACACGAGGGAAAAACATGTGGGGGTGGCAGTTGTGAGATTGGAAGAAGGTGAGTACGAAGTGATAGTACAGCATCACCTGTCATCCCATTACTCAGCCCAAACAGTAGACTTTATAGCAGTCATTGAAGCATTACATGCAGCGAAAGGGTGCGCAGTCACTATTTACACAGACTCAGCTTACATGACCACTGCAGTACATGGCGGGTTGGCGAGGTGGGGATGGAGAGGGTTCCACAGAGCTGATGGGTCACCAGTACAACATGCAGAGCTCCTGAAAGAACTGATTGAGGCATTGAAAGAACCTACCATGGTAGCCATAGTGAAGTGCCAGGCCCATACGTCCAATACGGACGTTATCTCTTTGGGAAATGCAGCAGCGGACACTGCAGCCAAGGAAGTCTCCTATTTAGTGAAAGAACTAACAGGTGAGTACCTAATGCACCAACGTGTAGGGGAAGAGCTCCCAGATGGATACAACACCATGCCCGTGTCACAAACACTGGAGTTACAAGAATGGGCAAGTGAGGAAGAAAAAGGGCTGTGGAAAAAGAGAGGTTGTAGCCAATCAGCAACAGATCTTTTGTGGTGTCAGAATAAACTGGGAAGGTGTTAATGCCACTCAAACTCTTAGAAATAGCATTCCAGCAACTACACTTCCCAGCCCACAATGCTAAACAACACATAGCAGCAGAGATTCAAGAGGACTGGTTTGTACCAGGCCTCCAGGAACATATATCAAAACTGGCAAATATACAATTCAGGAATGACCCTAAGGACACTACCAGGAACAATACCGAAACCATTAGGGCCCTTCAGAGAACTGCATATTGATTATGCAGACATGGGAGAAAGGTGTAATGGTGCACGATACATGATAGTGGCTGTTTGTCCATTCTCCAGATGGGTTGAAGCAGGGCCATGTGCACGACCTGATTCCAAATGTGCTGCAAAATTCTTAGTGAGGGAAGTATTCCCGCGCTGGGGAATTTGCGACGTGATTCACTCAGATAATGGCACACATTTTGTTAATGAACTTTGTAAAGAAGTAACAGCTCTGTTAGGAATTAAGCATAAACTATGCTTGATTTATCATCCACAAAGCAATGGCGTGGTTGAGAAGATCAACGACCTTCTGAAGGGTAGGCTGTCAAAATTGTGTTTTTCCTTCAAAAAGAACTGGGTGCATTGTCTGCCTCTGGCCTTGTTCGAGCTGAGAAATCAGCCAAGCAAGGACCACCATTTGTCACAGCACAAGATTGTTACGGGAAGATGCATGACACAGCACACTCACCGCTCTGCAGACATTCAGATGCGCACAAAAACGCCACGATACTAGGAGAACAATTTAATGACTATCTGACAAAACTCACCAGAGCAGCCTGCATGATATCAAGACAGCTTGCACCACCATTTACTCGAGAAGAAGGGAATGAGGCAGCAACATTTGTTGAGCAAAACCCACAAGGGCAGTTAATGCCAGGAGATATGATTAATGTCCAAAGTTTCATACGAAGGTGGAATGCCCCAAGATTTCATGGCCCTTACGAAGTGATATTTTGCACACCGACTGCGGTGAAGGTAAAGGGCTTGAGATATTGGATACATTTGACCGACGTACGTAAAGCATATGACAGTGTTAGAGAGGAAAGAGAAGAAGAACGACAGCAGAGATCTCACAATAAAATGAAAAGCAAAACGATCAATATTAAGACGGGTACAGAGTAAAAGAATGATAACAAGAAAATATACATTGATGAAAATAATTTCTGTGCCAAATGGAAAATAAAAAATAAAATGTAAATAAGGTTGAATTGCAATTAGGAAATATCTTTCTTTCTCTCTCTCTCTCTCTCTCTCTCTCTCTCTCTCTCTCTCTCTCTCTCTCTCTCTCTCTCCCTCTCTCTCTCTCTTTTTCTCTCTCTCTCTCTCTCTCTCTCTCTCCCTCTCCCACTTCATCGTATAATAAAAGGAAGAGTTCAACTGTTTAAGTATGCTTAATGTACTTTTATGTTTTAACATATAGGAGTAACCATGGGAACAAACGGGCAGCCCGCAACGAATAACATTAGGGCAGTCAGAAATATAAATAATGTATTCGACTTACGTAGATATTCATATGAATGTGGCCTGTTTGTGTGTGCTGTTTTATTTTTTGCAATGATGTTTGGACTTATTACTTATTGGTTCATTTCATTCATCTCTATCGAGATGAATGAAGGGGGAGGGAATGAAACCAACATGGGAAATGGAACCAAGGTAGTCAAAGAGGGTGATTACTTAATATGGAACAGATTCCAGCTTGTATAGGGCTATGGTACAGTCCCGCCCAACGCACAGCCCTCAAATAACATCAACAGCAGCCCGGATATAAATCCAACTCCACTCTCAAATGTCCCGGAATATAATGTTTACAGTCTGAACGATCGTAACCCCTCTGTCATATCATGGTTATACGATACTACTGCCACATTGCCCTCACGAGAAGTTACCCCAACAGCGGAAACTAGACCACCTATAGGCGGAAAGGAAGAGAATGAAGAAACGGCAGAGAGGTTTCTGTCTCTATATGATGAATGGGAAAATGGGGGCGTGGGAAAAGGGGGGCCAATGTCACATATCGCCCGAGAAGCAAAGAGCTACCTTAGAAGCAGTAGGAGGAAGAGGGAGGTGGGGAGAATAAAATATAATGAATATTCTGGCCTGGGTCGAGACACAATAGAAGACCCCAGACATCCACACCAGTCAAACAAATGGTATGCAGACATGAGTTCCACTGCAAAACAGACGAGAGTTGTTATGTCTGTTCCCTGATCCCCCATGCCTCAGGCACACCTAAGGTTCTGTTGCCTAAAGAATTGCCTCTTGCAGATGCCCAATGTCTCCTTCATCTCACTTTGTGCAGAATTAAGAACACCTTTCAGGCACACAAAGTATCTTTTGAAATGCTGAAAAATGAGAAAACCTGTTACTCAAGAGCCAAAGGAGTGATATGTTTGAAAGAACCTTTTTTCTTGACTAAAGGGACATTGTTTTTGGACAATAAATGGAAAGATGAAGAAATATCATGCAAAGCTGATGCACTGCGAGGACTGGCGGCTGAAAAACTACAGTGGATCAAAAAAACGTGCACACCAGTTTGGAAGGAGCACATCAAGAAATTGACCTGGGTGACCGCCATAGAAAAGCCGTTCAAACTGCAGAAAGAAATATCATATGACCTGTGTTTCCGGGGCGAAGGGAAAAACTCAATGGGTGTAAATAAGAACTGTAACCGGACACTCACTATCCCAGACATGAAGAAAGGAACAGCAGCACTTATGGACACTTACTGGGTCTGTGGCAAACAGGTGTAAATGCACCTCCCGCAATCGTGGAGGGGCACATGATCCTTGGCAATGTTGCATTCAGCATTGATGGTGATTCCTAAGAGCCATATAGATGGGGGAAAAAGAGTGCCAGATGCCCCCCGTGAGCAAAACACCCAGCCAACAGAAGAGCCACAACGGTATGCCCTGTCCCCTAGAAATGTGCAAGAGGTGTTATCAAGGCGGCGAAGCTCATCCAACTACATATCCAAAGCCTCCTCAGAATTACTGGCGCAGATTCCAGACAAGTATCGATTGTTCAATTCTGCAGAAACGTTCTTCGCCTCACTTGTTCCAAGCATCCAGGCGCGGGCAAACGCAAATTGGCTCCAAATCACATATTGGGAGCTGATCCAGCTAGCTAACGACACTGAAGAAGGGTTTAACGTGATCAAGGTGGAGCTAAGAGCCCTGCGGTTGATGACCATGCAGTACAGGTATGTCCTAGACCTGTTAACGGTGATGCTGCACATTTGTACCTTCTAAAGACGCAGATAATGGTACACTGTCACAAGTTATCGCAGCAGTGCACAACCAAGGGGAACGGATGAAAAAATAAGGTGGAGCAGACGCCAGCACCTGGTTCGACAACCTCTTCTATTGGGTACCATCATGGCTTGGATTGACGGTCAAAATGCTGATGCCTGTCATGGTATTTTTACTTTTGATTTTTTGCGTGTGTCAGCTGGGTCTTCGATGTTGCACAAATGCAGTGCCTAATGGCGCAATAATGATGGTGACAACTGGCAACACTAGAGGAGTTGCACAGATCATGCAAGACGCTCAAGTGCAAACAGGTGAGGACCCTGAACCAAAGTATAGAATGGTGCCTTTATATTATGATGGGGACATAGTAGATAGGTTATATCACACCACAATAAAGGAATCCCAAGAACGGGAGTGGTATACAGAAGTATGGGTGGATTTGGAAGGAAATGAGGGATGTATATACATGACCTGCACACCAGATGAATATGCTAGGAGGGGGGAGGACCTGTGGGGGGTGTGTAGAGGCTGGATGCCAATAAAGGGTAGACCGGCATGGGATGAGGCTGTTGCAAATGAGAAAGAGCATCAGAGGTTGGGTGAGTTACAGTATTTGTTACTTAAGTAACGAAAGGGGGAAATGTATGGGAGGATAGGTCCATGAGACCCCCTCCCCTACATACCCCCACCTACGTGAGGCTCGTGGTTCATCAGGAGCCCCCCTGTCAGGTGTGCTCAGGTGACAGGGTGGCTGCTGATCGACACACTGGGCCAATCGAGTTGTACTGTAACAGACCATGAACTCCATTTTGGAAGCATCAGGACTCCATTTTAGATAATAGCGACCTGAACCCCAACGAGACAGCCTGCCTGCGAATGCTGCAGCTTGGCCCCCACTCACTGTGCACAGGGAGCCATGCCCTCCCCCGGTGCCTCCAATCCATGGTAGATCCGTTGAAGGCCCGTTCTCATGAGCAACCAGACACGAACAAGTATCAGAACAAACACTGTATCATTTACCTTCTGCAGTACATCACTGTCCCCAAAGTGACCTGACTTGCGGTTCAAGTCTATAAAAGAACAAAAAAACATACTAATAGAACAGGCCTTGACCCCGCATCTAACCACTAACATGTAAAATATATGGTGTCAATGCCCTCCTCGTATGAATCCCTGCCGATGTTCCCCAAATGAAGTGTCAACCACACACGATTCATAGAGATGCTATGTTAATTATAAACACCCGTGTTGGGGAAGGGATAAAAGTTCATAAGTATTGGTAAAGTAAGAATGACCTTAGCCTGTGAAAGACACCATGTGCCTAAAAGACCCAATGAAAGAGCTTGATACAGCCCACCTAGTGCTAACTAACGAATGCTGCTAAGTACAAAGGAAGGCAGAAAAACCATTACCAAGAATATGTGTGTGTTGCACAGTGGGAAACGTTTAAATGCATGAACAACAATGTAAATGTACTGTCACCTATGAACGTATTGCTTCTATGCTCCTGAGTACACCACCAAACCTAAGGCTACCTCATGTGTTATCCAACTGCTACTGTATGTGATTGCTAAAATGTAGCCATCCGATGATTCAGTAATGTATGAAGCACTGCCAACATTTCATAGTCGTATATGAAAGAGTACATGAATGAATAGACATTAGAAATGTGTAATCACTCTAATATTACTAACTCTATTAACCGTCTCCTTGTTCGGCATAGTGTGCAGCCCAGGCACAGAGAATTGCTCACACACACAAGGCCATCTACCCCTCCTCCTGCCAAGGTCCGCCAGGGCTAGCTGGTGCGCAGGTAGCACAGCCTCACCTCCCCTCATTCCTTTTGGACCCACTTCAAGTATTCACCTCCCCCATATCCGAGGCTGCCATAGTCGGCCAAATGCAGTATTTACAACCTGGTCCTAAACCCTACCACCTCAAGGGGCCAAAGGTGCACCTTCACTGATCTAGTAGTACTCCAGCTCACCCCAAGTTAATGGGCCTTGGAAAACAGATATTCAACTCTGTACTAACATATCATAAAGTAATTCTTCACTACATCTAACAAGACCAGAATGACAGGGCAGCTCACCTCATGCCCTTAGACCAGATACCGAAGTTTATGACACCCGGTCAACAGGTCAGAAGTAACAGTGCCCTGATGTATTGGTAAAGCTTCACATTGCATGTGTTTCTCCAGTATCCTATTATCCCTTAGAGTAACATATTGCAGGATTTACAGGGCAACTGGAATAATCTAAACGGATGAGTGTTTGTGTGTGTGGCCACATGGGCAGAATGTTAGGGCAACCATCTATCAACGACACTGACCGTGCCTGGCCTGGCAGCCCCACCCCGACGAGCCCAGCTGACCCATACGCCCCACGTTGGCACCACGCTGATGTCCACCAATCCTGGAGCTGCTCATCACTGCTGCACCTATAGTTAGTCGACGCCACCCAATCCCCAAGACTATGTTCCCCCTATAGTGTGTAGGGCTCGTGACGTGGTTTTGTAGTAAATACGACTGTCTTTGCTATTGTCAGACAGAGCGCTCTCGGAGCTTGCAGAGTCCTTTGCGTGCCCTATTTGACTAGATAAAAAACCTTTTACATTCACCCGCACTTGATCTTGGTCTCATTCCCTCCTGGGGTATGTCCTTTACTGTCTCTCATTGCGGGTGGGTAATGCATTTTTGGGACGCTTGCTTTCAACTGCAAATCCAAGGATCTGTGGAATTACTGTGGCAGAATCACCACTTACTGTAATTCCATTAACAACACCACAGAGTCATTTGGATTCTAAAAACTGGCATTTACACCACCCTTTCACTACCCATTATGCCATGGTAAACCGATAGGTCTGAGTGGTGGTAATTGTGCAAGCGTTTGGTGGTTATTCAGCAGATTTACTGCTAAATTACCACCAAACTCGTAATGAGGCCCTAAATGCGAGATGTATGCATTGCTGATCTCTTCAAGATTGAAATATGAGGAATACAATATCCAATCAAAAATGTTAGAAAATACCACGTGACATTTTAAACTGTATTTTTTCTACTCATGCATGGTGTCAAATATGAATTACAAAATAAGGAATATAATTAAAGGTACTGTATAAAAAAAAACCTGTTTAAGTGCAATACATTGAACATCCTAAATATTGCACTAGGAGAAATTCTGTCATCTTTGTCAAAAATGAATTACTGTCAAAGGCAAATATGCCATGAGGGAAATCACTTCTCATCAGAGATCCACTCTCAAGCACCTGGCTCTGCTCTGGAAAAAGTAAACATTAGTAGAGATTAAGACCCGCCACAAAGGAAATTAATTTGAATCCACACAGTTTACTAAATATTTATGTTTTATATATTTTGCATATGTCCAAAGTTTCAGATTTCTCTGGTGTGCTCTTGCACCTCTGAAAGTGTATTATACTTCTTTTCTCCAAAATCCGAAGATTTATGGTACATGTCGATGGGTTGGTTTACTATGTGTTTTAGAAATCAGTGTTATTGAAAACAGATTACTCACAAGTGAACTATGCATATTGTTTGAAAACTAAACATCGGATGCAAGGAGATGTAATCTGCTGACACATGGCAAACTGTTCAACCAGGAAAACTGGTATCAGATCCTGGCTTTTCCACTTTCAAAAATGATGTTATCTTGTGGTTAAATCTGGCATATTTAACTGTTCTGCTAAAATTGTGATAGCATGCACTACACCTCACTCGTGCATGCTGCAGTAGAGTATGGTGCTGCTCCATGTATGGCAATTGGAAGACTGCGCAACACAGGCTGCCCTGTGTCTTAGCACAGTCATGGCAACTTGACCTGTGAACAATAGCACTTTCACGCAAAAGTAAAATAGTTGATTAACTCCTACAGCATTTGGGGAGGGGCTAGAGTAACACACTAACTGAAAGATATAGTGCATTTTGACCTCACTTTAAACAAGGAAAGAAATGTCAGTCAGTTCATCCCAGTGACCTGTATACACATACATACATTATTTTAGAGTGTGTGAGTTGGTCATGTGTGTACATGCTCTGGAAATGTTTTTTTTGTGTTGCATGGGTATAGTCGGAGATGTAGAATTTGGAAACAATGTCCTTGGTTACAATTTCGGTTTGACCACACAACCAAAGTTGTATGATCCTGGACAAATCACTTCAATTGCTCACTTCTGCAGCCATTTTATCTGGTAATATTGAGAGCGCATAATACAGTAACCATTATTACTAGAAACAACATTAAAGCCACAAACCAGTGCGTTTTGTTTGGCCTTGATTTTTGACTTACTTCAGTTTGTGGTGCTGCAGTGCAATGCCGAGAGTGTGGGTTTGTGATAGTCCCCACATTTTTTCTAAATATGTATTGATGCTTTGGGTCTTCGTAGTGTAGACCGAAACATGAAAGATTATTCAAAACAAACATGGGCAAGGGGGTTGTCAGACACCAGCGAATACCTCTTGCCTGGGGTGAGGTCTGGGCTATGTACAGACTTGCATGCCAGTCTACCTTATGTACTTTGTTGGCCTCAGACCTGGAAGAGCATGGAAAGTAGCTGTGCTGCATGACCATTTACCAGCATGTTTCCAGGGCTGGCATTTGCGGGGAAAAAGATAGTAGTGTAGTCACACATCCATCACGTGGCAAGCGCTGGAGAGTCCCGCAAGCGCGAACATGATGCAATGGGCTGTGTCTCTTCTCTGTTTGTGGTGTTTAACTAAAAGGCAATTGCTGGCATTTACTGGTTCCTAATGTGTGTTACTTCTCAAGTATATTTTAATAACAAATATAGAGTTTGAATGGGGGTTTGTGGCTACTGCACTCTGGGCTGGGTCTGCTGCACCATGTGCCACTATGTTGTACTTGCCCCCCAGGCCAAATGTTGCCAGTCCTCCCCTGGTGATAGGCAAATTACCAAAAACGATATGTCTTTAGGTGAAAGAAGGTGCTGAGGTAACCTGGCCAGTCTTTAGGATCCCAGCTGACCGAGGGGGCAGTTCAGAGTCAACAGTACCCTAGTTTTGGTTCTTGGTAGGTTGATTATAAACAGACCATTGGTGTATGGAGAGCAATGGTCCCAACATTACAATCCGGGGTCACAGCTTCTATTTAAATACATACATTGCTACTAGGCAGTATGAACATGCCCCTGCAGCCTAGACTCCTCTCCCTCTGTCACGACTCGCTCCCTTCGCTCCCGTTCCCGCCACTTGAGGGCATGTTTTGGGGCTTATTCCTTGCTGGACATTTCCTCCGAACCTAATGCCACTGTGCTGTAATGAATTGGGAGCGCTAAATCCCTATTTTCCAAACTACTTCCCTTCCGGATCCATTCCAGGTTTTTGGCAGCCAGCATGCTTCTTTAACCAAATGACTGTGCTTCCCAGAATGCCTGGCCCACTGCTCCACCTCCACCCTTGCAGGACAAGGTTGGGTGGAGGATAGGCAACACCTGTGGCTGCAGGTGCAGCAGTCAGCACACCAGGGCGTGTGCTCGTTAAACAGCTTTAAAAGCCTCAGTCTCACTTCAGTCCAGCGCTGGTCATCGATTGCAGTGTTCCTGTTTTTGACTAGTCCCTGGTTCCTGGTTCCTTGCCTTTGTACCTACTTCCTAGTTCCTGTTTTTCTTGTTTCCTCCGCCCTGAATTTCGGATTCATGCGCTAATTGATTTCTGCTCCCTTGATTTCCCTTTTTGTCTTCCCCTGTTTGCAGGCAGCAATTCTCAGTGCTTTCCCCTTTTAGCTGCAGCCCAGTTTGTCTGTGTTCTATATTTCTTTGACTCTGTCCTTTGCTGCTGTTACCCATTTGCCTTAGCCTTCCTCTTAGTTTAGTTTCCTGTCTTTTCCTTGGAGGGGTAGGGAAAAGTTTGCATAGGTTATTTCGTTTTTTCCTGCTCCTGATCCTTACTTTCTAGAGGATCCTTTCCATGTTTTCCATTGCACTTCTGCATCCATTTCCCATTTGATCATTAGGTGTGGTGTGTGGTGGTAGCTAGCTCCTGTGTGAATGCTTATGTTTTCCCCTCTAAGTTGTAATCCCTATTCCAACTTAGGTATTTAGTTTTCTGCAGCGGATCACGCTCCGCTGCCTTCCAGTCTCCGCCCTTGCCCAGCGGGCTCTCCACATTGTAGCGGATCTCACTCTGCTGCCTTCCAGCCTCCGCCCTTGCCCTGCGGGCTCTCCACATAGCAGCGGATCACGCTCTGCTGCCTTCCAGTCTACGCCCTTGCCCTGCCCGGCAGCCTGCCTCACTCCGGCTGCCTTCAGCCCTTGTCCTCTGGACCTCCCTACTTCTCCCATTGCTGTTATAGCCTTTCTGGGTCCCAGATTCACCAACAGGATTCGTGGGCTAGCTGACATTCAAGAGGTGTATCTCGTCCTCGTGAGTACAGTTCTTAAGTTCCCTTATGTAATACCATCAAGAGTGTTAGTACACAGATCCTGTCATTGCTTGCCCTCCACGTGGGTTTAGCGCTGTCAGTACCTGTAACAGCAATTGGGGGTAAGGCGCTTGCCGACTTTCCTCGCGGTCAGGTGCTTACCCCACATCCCTTTTCATATATTGGTTTTGATGTCACACTCTATTTGCACTCCTGGGTTCTAGCATACCTGAGTCGTTGTTCCTGGGTGCACATTTCCCTTGCCATATTCGCTGCCTCTGTACTCGCCTGACTAATCCTGACAGAATGACCAGCCCAAAATTCCCATTGAATATGGCAAGTTTAAGAAAGAAAGGCAGCAAGGCCTCTAACAAGTTTGTACAGAAGGCCTCCCCTACATTTACCTGTGACAATCAAATCACTAGGCCTGACTCCAATGAACTCCTTGTCACGAATGGGCATTTACGTGCAGAGTATTTTTCCCATAGGAAGGCACACCCTACATGGCCTGATCCTAGTTCTATCTTTGGTTTTGATCCCGATTCTATGTCAGCACAAGCCTTAGCCGCAGAAAACAACACACTGTTAGACTTATTATACGAGAGTACCTCGGTTGTTGAACCCCATGATTCCAGTTGTGCTTCACCTCAGATGGAACAGTTTCCTGATACCAACATAAAGAATAGAGGGGTTTCTTGCATAACTTCTGTTTTCTACCCTCAGTCTAACGCATACTCCGTTGCACAGGTACATACTGTAGTCCCTAATGCCAAGAGGTCTAATGTCAATAGTTTGTTTAAGGGAAACACAGACCAAGTTGGTAAGAGGAACTATAAATCACAGAACCTGCAAGCAGTAGAGGACAATGTACAATCGATGCACATCCAGATTGCTAGTGCAGGATCCAGCCCTGATGCCACTATGCTTCCCCCTGTGCCTACTGATAGTGATGTACAGTTAATTCAGGGCATGCTAAGAGCTAAACTTGAGGAGTTAAGACAAAAACTCATTTCTGCACAAGAGGAAAACAAAACCTTACACTCTTTACTGAATACACCTCAGACTTTATCTGTTGATGTGGAGGAAGTGAACACTGTTCAGCCCCTGAGGGTAGAGACTTTGGTAAACCATGATATTTGTCGAGATGTTAGATCTATTGGGAGTGAAGATCTTTCGTCTAGCACAGCGCTCAATCCGGGCACAGTTTCTAACAATTGTTCTGCTGATTGTCAGGGATTGCAGTTAGCTGAAGAGGTACAAGCCACTCCTTTACCTAAAGTTTCCTGTGTAGCAGTCTGTCATAATTCTGAGCTAGCACACATACAAGCTTCTGATCTCCAAACACAATACACAAAGGTGGCATACACAGATTCAGTCACTACAGTAGGCTTAGGTCCTGCTCTTGATACAGCTGCTGAGACTGAAGTAGATGTTAAAGCTGATGTGGAAGACGATCTTACCTCTGGGTTCACTCTTCCTTCTGCCAATTCTGATCAATACGAACAGTCAGAGACAGTACAGATTTCATGTTCTGATGAACTCATTCCACAGTATACAGAACCAAAAGACCAGCAGGCGATTCCTGAACTGTTGATTGTTAATCTGCCTCTTTCAGAAGCTAAGACAGAGGAATGGACAATTGACGAAATCCTGATTAACAGAGACTTTACTATGGTGATTCCACTGGTTGATTTTGACTTCCACAAAGAAAGAGACTCTGTGTCACCCACTAAAGAAAAGGACTGCAAGGGTACAGTTCAGTCCTTGGTTACTGGAGCCAAGGAGTCTAATGCCCTAAAGGTGCCCTCCATTCCTGAGCCACTAATGTGTCTATCAACTTCTGAGACTTCTGTGTGTCCTCCTACAACCATTGACTCTTCTATGATCCAATCCACAGCCCTGCAGTCATCTTTGGTACACGTGTCTTCAATCAATGAACCGCTGCCATGTCTGCCATTTAATCAAGAGCCTCCACCATGCACGGGGTTAGTCCCAAAGACCCTGACATGTTTGGATTCAGCTACCGAGATGGCTCCAACTCGCATGCCTTCAGCTTCAAAGTTTCCTCTGGCCTGTCTGTCTTCAGCTACAGTGACTCATCCAGAAGATCATCCTTCAGCCAGAGAGCCTCCGGTAGTCCATCATATATGCATGTCTTCAGTTCCAGAGTTTATTGCTTGTTTGCCTTCAGTTCATGATACACCGGTATCCTGCTTAACTTCGCTTCCAACATCAGAGGTATACCTGTCTGCACCATCAGATCCTGCTATATTTTCTACTGCTCCAGACAGTCCTCCTGAATCCCAAACATTTACTGTCGATGAACGTTTAGATTGCCTTTCTTTTGCTTCAGGAGGAGCACCAGAATGCCTGCCTTTTCCACAAGACGATTCTCCCAACTGCTTCACTTTAGCATCAGAGCCTCCTAAAGATGCAGCATCAGAGTTTGAGACTTTTGCCAGCTCCCGCTTCAGAGTCATCAAGCTGGACCAAGTGGTGAGTCAGAACCACTCACCTGGGTGTGCACAGGGGGTGGTGCAGACCGGCGTATTACCTACAGAACTTGTGCAACAGAATTCCGCCAAGAAGCACCAGTTGGGTGCTAGTAGCCAAAGGAAGGGAATGACTGCTGCAGTTCAAGATGTGTCTGTTATTGCTCCTTCTGCGAGTGTGCCTGAAATACCAAGTACTGTGTCTATCACTCCTATCAGTATGCCAAACGTCCCTGCTGTTGTATCCAACGTGCAACAAAGTGGCTACACGACTGTTACCAGGAGTACCAGCCTCGTACAACCCATGGGACTTCCAGTCATCCAAGGCGTAGAATATGTGCAGTCAAACCTTAATCATTTTCAACCACAAGCCTTTTCCCAGATGGATGACAGAAGAAGATCTGAACCTCTACCTCAGCCGCAACCTTCTCTAATGGCTGAACATGAACATTCCCTGAAGCCAGCAACTTCCTCACCTCCCGCATGTCCGCTCTCGGCAGAAAGGCTAACAGAACTTCTACCATCGTCTAAGGCAAGTTGCACCAGCCTGCCTCCCTCCTCAAAGACTTACAAGGGTCCACTCCCAGTGACTGAGCTTCCTGGACCTTCCAACTCTGCTCCAGGTCCTGCAAGTTCTTCATGCTTTTCTTCGAACCATGAGTCTCTTCCTCACCAGAAGTCACCGTTTCCATCAGTATCACCTCCAAAGACAACACACTCCTATCATGGAAGCCCATCTGCCTTTGCCCACAAGCCACCATTTCCATCAGTGCCGCCTCCAAAGAAAAAGCACTCCCATCATGGAAAGAAGAAGTCTCGTACGGGTGGCGGGCACCCGAAGAGGGCCGTAGGAGGGGGTATACTGTCACGACTCGCTCCCTTCGCTCCCGTTCCCGCCACTTGGGGGCATGTTTTGGGGCTTATTCCTTGCTGGACATTTCCTCCGAACCTAATGCCACTGTGCTGTAATGAATTGGGACCGCTAAATCCCTATTTTCCAAACTACTTCCCTTCCGGATCCATTCCAGGTTTTTGGCAGCCAGCATGCTTCTTTAACCAAATGACTGTGCTTCCCAGAATGCCTGGCCCACTGCTCCACCTCCACCCTTGCAGGACAAGGTTGGGTGGAGGATAGGCAACACCTGTGGCTGCAGGTGCAGCAGTCAGCACACCAGGGCGTGTGCTCGTTAAACAGCTTTAAAAGCCTCAGTCTCACTTCAGTCCAGCGCTGGTCATCGATTGCAGTGTTCCTGTTTTTGACTAGTCCCTGGTTCCTGGTTCCTTGCCTTTGTACCTACTTCCTAGTTCCTGTTTTTCTTGTTTCCTCCGCCCTGAATTTCGGATTCATGCGCTAATTGATTTCTGCTCCCTTGATTTCCCTTTTTGTCTTCCCCTGTTTGCAGGCAGCAATTCTCAGTGCTTTCCCCTTTTAGCTGCAGCCCAGTTTGTCTGTGTTCTATATTTCTTTGACTCTGTCCTTTGCTGCTGTTACCCATTTGCCTTAGCCTTCCTCTTAGTTTAGTTTCCTGTCTTTTCCTTGGAGGGGTAGGGAAAAGTTTGCATAGGTTATTTCGTTTTTTCCTGCTCCTGATCCTTACTTTCTAGAGGATCCTTTCCATGTTTTCCATTGCACTTCTGCATCCATTTCCCATTTGATCATTAGGTGTGGTGTGTGGTGGTAGCTAGCTCCTGTGTGAATGCTTATGTTTTCCCCTCTAAGTTGTAATCCCTATTCCAACTTAGGTATTTAGTTTTCTGCAGCGGATCACGCTCCGCTGCCTTCCAGTCTCCGCCCTTGCCCAGCGGGCTCTCCACATTGTAGCGGATCTCACTCTGCTGCCTTCCAGCCTCCGCCCTTGCCCTGCGGGCTCTCCACATAGCAGCGGATCACGCTCTGCTGCCTTCCAGTCTACGCCCTTGCCCTGCCCGGCAGCCTGCCTCACTCCGGCTGCCTTCAGCCCTTGTCCTCTGGACCTCCCTACTTCTCCCATTGCTGTTATAGCCTTTCTGGGTCCCAGATTCACCAACAGGATTCGTGGGCTAGCTGACATTCAAGAGGTGTATCTCGTCCTCGTGAGTACAGTTCTTAAGTTCCCTTATGTAATACCATCAAGAGTGTTAGTACACAGATCCTGTCATTGCTTGCCCTCCACGTGGGTTTAGCGCTGTCAGTACCTGTAACAGCAATTGGGGGTAAGGCGCTTGCCGACTTTCCTCGCGGTCAGGTGCTTACCCCACATCCCTTTTCATATATTGGTTTTGATGTCACACTCTATTTGCACTCCTGGGTTCTAGCATACCTGAGTCGTTGTTCCTGGGTGCACATTTCCCTTGCCATATTCGCTGCCTCTGTACTCGCCTGACTAATCCTGACACCCTCACACTCATTGTGGAGGCCCATCCGTGGGGGCGACCCAAGCACATGTAGAACATTGCTGGAAACAAGATGAATGCCTTGCCCCATTTACACAATCTGTGCAGGCTTTGAAGCATTCGGTTCCTTTGTGGCAGGCTAGATTCTCAAGGATTTCATCTCTTTCAATTGTTTCTTTTACATTTTGAAGGTCTGGCCCATGAGGAAATAGCTCAGCCAGCCTGGGGGGCAATTGCCTCTTTGTCCCCCTTGTCAGTCCGCCCCTGTGGACCCGTTTCTGAGTTTACATCACAATGTATGCTACCTTTGTCTGTTAGTCTGCAAATGCTACAGCTGACTGCAGTCTGCAATCTCTATTAGAGTTACGGACTTGATTTACAAACCCAGAAAACAGGTTCATCACTTGGTTAACTGGCACGCAGACCTCCAGGTAAACTCTCTGATTGAACAATGGGGTCCCCTCGGCCATTGCTCTTGCACATACACCTCTTCTACGAATGAAACTTCCCCAACATTTAAGGCAAAAACTTATTTTATTATGAATTATATTGTATGCATCGTTCTGCCATCAATTGGCAGCTGTGCACAAGCGTCCATTCTTGCATGCATTACTGTTACATTCAAAGGAGGTAGCTGCGGTCTTTCTAAAGAAGATTGGGAGGCGTCTTTGAATTCCGCTCGCATGAAAGAAACTATATAAATGCAAATAGTTTACTATTAGTAGTGCAAATAATTTGTTTTTCCATTATGCGGATTTATTTACGTTGTGACATGTGCACATAACAATTTGTGCAGTCATTGTTTCATTTCTGCCAGAATATTTATGTAGCATGCATCTCCCTTGGCGCGCAATTTTCTTGGCAGATAAAGGAAGCAAACGCGCTAGTCAGACTAATTGTTAGCTGCATGCCAGATTCTTCTGGAAAACGCAGACACGTGTCCTTTCTTCCGAGGTTCGAAGAACTGAGTGAAGTAATGCTGCACATATACTGTATCTATCCGTCAGACTCGCTATCAACTTGAAAAGGCCCGAGAGCAAATGGTGTTGCATTATTCAGAGCACGTTGTAATTATGTATCTATTTATCTATTTATTTATTTAGAATTTACAAAAACTGAGTTGCTGTCAAGTGCCAGTAGCGAAGGAGGGGCGGGAAGAAGGAAGGGTACATGGGCAATGTAAACATACCAACAAAAAAATGTGAACACGTTGAATTCTTAGGGGGGCAGGTAACTGATTTTAAAAAATATATTTGTTCAAGATGACCAAATTAAAAAGGAGGGTTGGAGTGTGGGGGTGCATAGGAATGATGTTAGATGGAGAGTTCGGGAGAGCATAGGGCCACAGAGTACCCACTCGTAGGTGGAAGCTAGATCATGGCAACTGGTAGAGTGGAGTGTTGGTAGTGGAGGTCAAGTCTGCATGATATGATATATGATATGGCATTTATAACGCGCCTATACACAAGTGTTTCAAGGCATATAGTGGGACTAGATTGGGAGTTAGGAAATAGGTGCTTTTCACAATATTTACTAGAAATGTCTATGCGTGGGTGTCTTTCTGGAACAATAGGATTTGCAGTGATTTTGTGAATACCAGGTCGATGATCTGGTGTTCCTCACAGCACCTGTGCTGGGGGTAGATTGTAGACATTTTGGGATATCTGACTTCCTGCCTCTTGTTTTCTAATCACATTCAAGAACAAGTCAAGGACGTATTTTCTGAATTGGTATCAAATAAAAAGGTATGATGCAGTAACAGGCATTGCGTGGACAAGCCAACGCTAGCGTTCATATTGGCACAGATGTATGAAGGTGATGAATTAAGGCCGAATAGTTCTTCACCACGTGGTTACCAAAGGAAGCATTTCTGTGTAGACGCGACCATTGGAAAGCTGCCACAAAGTCAGAGAACTGAAGGAAGTGTCTCACACACTTTAAATCCCAGTGACAGGAAGTGCTAGAAATCAAAAGTCCTCAATGTTAGCAGAAGAATTTAGAAGTGGTGCCACCGGAAAAGTGGTAGTTCAGGTGTAGGAATGTATGATCAAACAGTTGCTACCGTTTGTTCCTGCTGGGACTGGGAGGAAAGCTGAGGTGAAGTAGGCCTATGAAAAGCAATCCCGCTCGACTCAGGAGAGTAGGGCAAATGTTATTTTTCCCACGGACCCAGTGGCACTGGTGGGAGGAGAATGGGCGATCTGCAGTGCTGTAGAAAACATTGGGAAAGCAGCTTTTTCATGACTAGTTCTTAGTTTTCACTGTATCTTATCGCAAGGCCTGGGCCGGCACACCTTGCATTATTTGATCCGACAGATCGGCGTGCCACCTATAGGAGTACACCGTATGAGCAGTCAAGGTAGATGTCATTTTGCTGGGTTAAGGAATCCACAATAGATCTTGAGATGTATGCAAACTTAATCTAAACGAAGACAGAAATTGCATTCTCAGTAATATGGCTATAGTGCAGTTGATCTATTAAGCAGTGAGGCACGGTGCCTTCTGGAAAAAGGGACACATTGGCTGTAGGGACTTTTAAAGTTATAGATACAAAAGGATGAGGCAGGATGTTTGGAGGTAAGCTGTTGTAGATTGCATTCCTTGTTTTCCTCCGATGTGCCCCCGCCCTAGTGTGCCTGGATGGGTCAGTGCAGGGAAGGAGGCCAATAGTGAAGTGTCTGGCTTATTTCATATGAGCATGACTGTGGATTCACCTGGGGCTAAAGTTGAGGAAAGCAAAAGTGAAAGTGCTGTTAGCTGTGACTGGCCCTTTAATGTCGGTCAATGCGCACAGTCCATCCAGATCAGTTTGAGGACTGAAGTTTGCCTTCCAAGATGATAGGTATGTGCTATAATTCTATGTAGCTGGTAGGGGTGGGCTACATGTCCAGGCTTCCTCTCAACCATCTTTCAAGTTTAGTGAATCCGAGGAAATGTTTGAAGGAGACGAAGGAGCAGAATGTAAGGGTGTCATTTGTCAGATCAGTCAAAAAGGGAAAACGTTTAATAGTTGTCAAGGAATCAGCAGGATATGTTTTCTTAGAAACTGAACATACAAAGACAATAATGCCAATTTCGTTGATGTAATTTCAGTAGGTGCTCAGTATAGCATACACGTATGCTTTGACGGATGCTTAAAGGAGTATTAGTTTAGTTTTCAGTGTATTCCTTATTAGGTAAGAATTTCATAACAATGATACTTCTTCCTGACATGTGTCAACCCCTGAACTTTTTGCCTTTACTGGTGGATTATTTTTCCTTATACCTCTGTGAGAGGGAACCTTTTCCTATGCTCACAGAATTGTTTACTCTTTTTTATGGGTTTCATTTTTAAGATTCTCCATAGTGTCATTTAAAAGTTATCCTCTTTGACAACATTTTGGCAATACGTGCCTATTGTTGCTGGGTTGCCCTAGGGGCTCCCCCTTTTAACTTTCACTGGCTAACCTTGTGAGAACTACTCTTCCCAAGGGTAGAAAGGATCTTTGGATCCCTTTTACATTGTATTAGGCAAGACCAGCACCGGCACACCGTTTGTGGAGTGATGTGGAGAAACCATGTATCCCCATTATCATTCTAAAGGTAACATTTATGTTACAAGACAAATGTACCTTAAATGGCTAGTGGCAGTGAACCTTTTTACCAATTTGGTGCACCTTTACCATAGGCTGTTTCCACAGCCCCAGTAAAGGCATTCATGGGTGGCCATTTTACCAAAATGGCCCCTGTATTCGTTTTTTGCCATTTTAGCAATTCTTGTCCTTTCTTGTTCCTTCCCCTGAAGTCCAGGTTTGGAAACTCCTTTGTGTGATATGTATCTTCTGCTGGAGTCCTGTGGACTCAACGCCCATGCTTCAGAGTATCAGTGAAGAAAGGAAGGGAGAGAGGAGTCCACAACTCTGCAATCCTTTGTCTTCCAGCCCGAGTGTGAGATTCCAATTCAAACTGGGATGCTGGCTGTCCTGAAATTATTGCCAGCCCATGAAGTTTGATTGTTTTAAGGCTGTTATATTGGCTGGGTTCCTACATAAATGTCTTTTTCTGGAAGCTGAAGCGGTAGTTGGCCACTAGAACAAAAACCAAAGAGGATGATAAAGGAAACATGGCTGAGATGAGTTCCACCGACCTGAGAGCCTGCTGTGTATCCAGAGTCTGATGTAGCCCTTTATTCCAATCAAACTGGGGATCCTGAAATGGATGAACCTGACCCGAATTCTGGTGGGACCCACTTGGCTGAAGAAGACCTGCGTTTTGAGCCATCCCAAGCTGTGATGTGACATTGCATGGCTGCAATACCCCAATACTGTGGGACCTGAAGCCATTGTGCAGTTCACAGTCTTCCGAATTCAGAATTTTGCTGAAAGTTTTTGGGCGTCCTTCTGGACCTCAGAAATGTGAATCAAGTCTGAAATTCCCCTCACCGGAGTGCTGGACCTTGCAAATGATAAGAATCTGCCCCACAATATTCTGTTTTCTTCTATGCTTCTGAAAAGATACCAAATCCACAGAGCTACATACAGCCATGAAGAAACCCTTACCTGAAGCCTTCTGTGTCAACCGCTGCTGAAAAAGCCCATCCAGAGTGCTTTCTTCTGTCCTCCTGACAAGAAATACAGTGCCTGGGTTTTTGGCCGCAGATCCTGAAATCCTCCTGCTGCAAAATCCTCTTCTGCGATGAGGTACTGTGCTGGCTTAGGTGTTTACTTACCTTAAGTCTCTTGTGATTCCTGTGTAGTTTTGGGTTGTTTTCTGTGATTGGGAGGTCTCGCGTCCAGTTAACCCAGGCCCACTTCTGGAATCCTACTAGGTTGCCTTCTCCGAAGCCCCTGTAAGCCTCAACCATTTTTTTTTACATGATCTACTTAGTTGTTTGCCCAGTACTCCTATGTAACTCTGACTTTACCTGCAACTGAGCCTTATCTCACCCTGCCACTGCTGGCTCCTAGACCCCTGGGAACCCTATTCTGCCTCTGAGAGAACTCATGTACTAGAATTGGGAAGGACTGGGATTTAAAGGGTATGCCTTGAAAAGTAGAACACGTGTTGAAAAGTGTACTTAATTGTAAAAGACTTAGTTGGTAACTTTAAACTCTCAGTTTGAATATTTACAAAAAGTTATTACTTAACTCAGTTATGTTCTGCCATGATGATATGGATACATAGGATGTACTTACCTTGAATAAGCTGTGTGCCTTCTTAAATAAGTAATCTATAAGTCTTGCTTTCCTTAGAAACTGTCTTGTCATTCCAACTGAAAGTAGACTGAAGGTTAAGTTACTCACCTGTGAATTGGGTTCCCCACTTCCCAAAAGTAATGCTGTTAGTTTCACTTTATTATTCTTGTCAGGATAATTGTAGGAGTGTCTCCAATTTGCTCTTGCTTCCCCAGACTTGCTGTTAGCCTGTACAGAAAAGGACTGCTTAGGTTATACTTACCTTTTAGGTTGCGGGTAGCTCCTTACAAAAGTATAGAGATTTCACTTACCTTGAGTTAGCTGTATGCCAATCTAAAATAAGTTACACAGTTCTTGCTTCTTTTAGTCAGTCTGTCACTGAACTGAAAAGTAGTTGTAATGGTATATTCAAGACAAGGGTTTATTTACCTTGACTACAACTGAGTTATCCCAAATGAAATCATTGGTTGATACTGTTGCAAGAATAAGTGTCTCACTATTCATATTAGTATATTATCCAGTTGACATTATATGTGATTTCTTGCTGAGCATCACAGTACAACTGTTAGGGTCTACTACCCTTATATTGCTATAAGTAATCCAAAAGTAACTATTGGTTTTGACTTCCCTAGAGCTATTGTTAGGTGTTCCAAATCAGGTTATATGCTTAGGTCTGTGTACATGCAAGCATAGTGTTGTGTTTTTTGATAATGTGCTTATATGATCTGTGATAGTACTTGTTCTCCCCCCAAAATGTATTTGGGCCTATTTGTATTTAAATAAACCATTTATTTTTTACAATACATAGCGTATCAGTGTTTCTTTGGATCATATTTGTATGACAATGTCATTGTACTGATTCTAGAGCCCTTTCTCCCTCCTAAGATAAGCCTGACTGCTCTGTCTATGCTACCCTATACTCAGGTGGTACAGTTTTATACTAAGAGTTGAGTCTTGGACTGCCTCAGTGGAATGGTTTTACAAAGCCTTTAGTTGGACTTCAGAAAAACAGTTCTAACATCCCTGTGAGTCTTTTCCTGTGACTCTTGTAGATTCTGTGACAACTTTCTCCAGCAGGGCTCAGTTTAAAACCCAACTTGTCCTTACATGAATTAACAACGCACCACTGATGGGTGCCATCACCCTGCACCAGCCCAACAACAATAATGAATACATCTCATTGGTCAGTTGTGGTCCTCTCGTCTGACCTTCATGCCAGAGGACATAGTGGTGATGACAAATAGGATAAAGTCTGCCTCCTCTTAAGACTGCACCTCGTTGGCGACTCTAAAAAACATCATGCCAGAAATTGTCCTGTAGGTGACACAGGTTGTGAATCCTTCCTGCACTTTGGGGACTACCTCTAGTAATTTGAAACACACACTGGGGATGACCCGTCGTAAAATACCTTCACTGGATTCTTCTATTCTTTGACATTGTCATACTATTTCTTTGTAGCTTTCCTTTATGAAATGACTTAAATATTTGATTTCTCCTTTGATTAGTTCATTTTTGGAAAGTTGAGACTTCTTCAGTCCTTTTCAACCAGGCTTCCGCCACAGTTGTGGTATGGAGAGTGTTTTAGTCTCTCTGGTTGACCACCTCAACAGACTATCATATCAGGGTTAAGTGGGCATGCTGATATGATTATAACTTTCCACTGTATTGCACACGGCCGACTATACCATCCTGCTTGATCGGTTGGCTGTAACAGAGGTGTCAGGGCAGGTGCTAGCCTGGTTTAGATCTTTTTTGACAGGCGAAATTCAGTCCCTTTCTCTTTCTATGTTTCGCTCTACTCTGGTGACTCTCTCCTGTTGTTTCCCTCAGGGCTCTGCCTTGTCCGCCACATTATTTAATGTCTATAATTCAACCTTTGGTCAAGCTCATCCATGCCCATGGCCTCCGACACTACTCCTATGCTGATGACCTGCACATTATTGTTTGGCTTCATCAGCATCTGCTGTGTCTCAGCTGCAGAGTTGCCTGCAGGCATTGGGAAGTAGGATGAGCGATAATTGGCTTAGGTTGAATGGGGCAAGACCGAGGTATTGGTGGTTGGCCCCTTTTCTGCTGAACCTGTCTGGACCTCTCTCTTTTGGGTTGTTTCCTATACCTGTTCCAGTAAATATTGTAGGTGTTACATGATAAACGTCACTGTCATTGGAAGCTCAGGTTGTCAGTCTGGACATTTCAGATTAAAGATTTTGAAAAGAAAATAGTTTGTATTCCTGCCCATTTTCATGCCCCTGTTGTGGCTTCCTTGTCTTGGTCTGCGTTGACTATTGCAACTCACTATTTTACCCACGGCCACAATACCTGTTGCAGCAGCTTTATGTTTTCCAAAATACAGCGCCACAAGCTATGATTGGCACCCATTTTGCCTCTCACATCTCCCCTAGTCTGCACCAACTACACCGGCTCTGATTGGTAAACGGTTCCAATTTAAGTCCCTGTGTATTGTGCACAGGGCTTTTCATGGTATTGGGGCATAGTATTTTCAGCATAAGTCCCCCCGGTATGCACCTTTTCGCTCCCTACGATCCCAGGAGCGTGCCATTATTCAGGTTCCTACGGTCGGACTGTCTCGTGTTGGTGGCCGTGCCTTTTCAGTGGCATATGTAAAACTGTGGAATTCACTTCATCTGTGGTCGCGGGCCTTGTTGTTTCGGAGAGCCGTGAAGACTCTATTCTTTTAGACTTCGCTGCTAGGTTACTGTCCTGCCTGATGGTGAATGCTGCACTTAATACATAATTTTAAGCTCAAGACACCTGAAGACACAGAAAGATCCAATTTGCTAAAAGTCATTCCCCATTACACATGACCTCATCTTGCAAACTGCACATTATCCAATATTTATGTTAACAATGCCTTAAATCCCCTCTTGGATCTCATGGCGGAGCAATAGGGTATTCTCACTCAACATCAGGGCAAAAACATGATGGTTGCCACACGCTATAGATATGTTCGCCCTGTTTTGCTTATGAACTCCCCCTCATGAATATATTTGAATACCTTAGTTCTACTCGCCAGATTATCAATATACCACTAATCATCAGGGATTCCATCTACTCACCACCCTGTTAAACATTTTCAGTTTTGCCCAACTTCTTGGAATTCCTCTCCACTCTCTCAAATAATTACAAGCATATCATTTCCACGTGTGATTTTGACAAATGCACAGGCCCCATCAAGTTGGACAAAGCTAGAAACCCGGGGAAGAGGAGGCATCTGATTATCATCTGAATCTTAATGCTTATGCAAACTCGGTACTCCACACAGAATGGGGGAGTCAAGGAATGTGTCCCAGGTTTCTTGTGAATGCCTATGGTTACAACCACACCAGCAGGCATCATGTTGTGCAAGTTGCAAAAACTGTTCCGTAAAATGTCTTCAGTGTTGTTGCCCTAGCAACTCATCAGTCTTCAATGATAGGCGGTCATATCAAAGCAAATCTGGGAAATATTAGCCCTGGGGATGCCGGGAAGCATATGGTGATTGTGCGTGTGATATCCCCACTGAAGTGTTATTAGACAGACTAAGAGACAGAACGGGCAGCGGTTAAGGTCCTTGAAATAAGAGCACAGGACAATCAACTTATCAATCATGAAATTATTCAAGTATAGTACGACAGGACTGGGTAATGTTCTGTGACACAAAAGCAGCTAGATTCTTATAAACTGATCTCGACTCCCTTATAATGCAGGTTAACAGCCTGGTGGAGACATAACCCCTTTGAGATGGCGGACACAGACACAGGTGGACTGCAACCATTTGCTCAGCAACACCCAGATCCTCCGCCAATTGGACTTGGAGATGAGTGCCTCTTCTCAATGTGGACGAGAAGCATACCATCGATCATTGATTGACACTGATCTGGTTGCAGACTAACAGTGTGAAAATAGGGATTTTCATTATTAGAGACCCCCTATGCTATGTTATGATATGGAATTTATAACGTGCCTATACACAAGTGTTTCAAGGCGCGACGAAGCAAAGGAGGGGGAACATAGGGAAGACAGAGACAACGATCTTACTAGGACAGGTAACATTGAGCTTGTGCAAGTGCAGGGGGGGGGGGGAGAGGGAAAGTGTGGGACCCCAATTCCACCCCTGCAATACCACCACCAACTTTGATGTTGTGTTTCATAATGAACTCAAGACATTGTTATTGCAAAATGTTGTTTTTCCCATGAAAATATTAAAATAGTTAATTCCTTTGCTCCTGCAACATCTTCATGTAACTACTGTATCTGGACTAGTATAACCCATCTAGGCTACGGGCATTATGTGTACTTTTGTCTGCCTTACTTTCTTCTCAACTGACTCCAGATTATTCAGAATGCCACTGCTTTTCTTGTTCTTGTCACATTGCACATCACTTCTGCTACTATTGTGACCACACTGAATTGGCTGCAGCTGTAACAGAGAGTCCTTTCTAAAGCTCTGCCTAGTTACTTATCCTCCCCATGCATTCATCCCTCTTTTCTTTCAGCTAGGATTACATCAGTTCTCCCACTCATTGGGTGTCAATTTCCAAACCCAAACTTCTGGATCAGTAAGAAATGGTGGTAATGATTACTGCCACTTGTCTTGTTTCTTTGTTACTGTGCACTTCCTGGTCGCAGTGCCTGAATACTGCTGCGGTATGCATTCTCTTCCTGGTTCCTTTTTACAATGCTCACCCGCAACCACATGTCTCATTACCACATGCAAGCTCATCCCAGTCCCACATCACCGTTACCATGTGGAAAATCATCCTGGTCACTCATTACCACGTGCATTCCTGTTACAGTCCCTCTTTGCCATTTACGTGTGCTTTCTCGTCCATTTGTCTCATTAACAAGCATATCTTTGTGGTAGTCATTCATTACCATTATGCATTCCGTTCCCAATCCAGGCCCTCATTACAGCATGCGATCTTGTCCCAGTCCCTTTTTGACTTTACATTGCGCATTCTCATCATGTTACCTCATTTCCATGCATATCTTTGTCCTGGTCATTCATGAACATTACCATTCTGATCCTACTGCTGAGCCATGACTTCTGCAGCATGATGACTCTGTTCCCTCATTAGCATTACTACATGCATCCTCATCCCAGTCCCTCATAAATGCATGCATACTTGTCCCATCAGTGATCATTACTGTGAGCATCCTCTTCACATTCCTTGATCACCACATGCATATTTGCCCTAGCTCCTCATTACCATTACCGAGCACGTCTTCACTTGGTACCGCATCACTGCATGCAGTTCTGTCCTGATATCTCTTCACCATTATCATGTACATTCTCATCATCTTCCCTCATTCCTGTGGGTATAATTGTTCAAGTCCCTAACTACCAGAACCGTGCAAATCCCAGTCCGAGTCTCTCATTACTGCATGCAGACTTTTACCATTATCACATTCATCATCATCCTAGTGTCGGGCCGCCATTAAGATTACATCACATATCCTCATATCATTTCCTCATTACCAATACCATGAACATCTTCATCACGGTACCATAATACAAGGTACATCCCTTGTTGTAGCCCCTCATTATCATTACGCCATGCATCCTCACCTAATACCTCTTTACTGCTTGCAATCGTGTCTCGGTGCCTCATAACAATTATTGTGCACATTCTCTTCGTGGTCCTCTGTTACCATGCACATACTTGTCCTGGTCTCTCATTACATTTACAGCCTGCAGTTCATTCTGTAATAATCTTTACTGCGCCAATCCAAATTCCAGTCCGTCATTACCATTACCACAGTCCTGCTCTTCCAGGCACTCATTGATGTCTCCACACACACATCCTAGCCCAGTCCCGGATTGACTCATACAATTGTGTCCCAGTACCTCATCAGCATCACTGTACACTTCTTATCACAGTCATTCATTATCAAGCACTTACTTGTCCATGTCTTTCTTTCCCATTGTGATGTGCATCCATATCCTCATCCCTCATTACTACATGCGTCCTTGTCCTGGTAACTCATTACCAATGCTGCACACATCTTCATACTAATCCCTTATTGTCATCCTTACCATCATCATCCCAGTCCCTCATTACCATTGACATGTGCATTGCCGTCCTGGTCCCTCATTACTTGTGCATCCTTGACCAGGTTGCCTATTCCAGATGTAACCTTTTCATGGTCCCTCATTACAATTACCATCTGCCACTCTGTTTCTGTCCCTTATTACCCAACAGAATATTGTCCCATTAATTCACTACCATTACATGGTGAATTTTTGTAATGGTGCCTCATTTCTGTGTCCATGTTTGTCCGAGTACCTTATTACCATTGCCACGCATATCCCCAGCCCAGGCTGTACTTACTGCATGCACACTCATCCCTCTTTCCCACTGCCTTTATTATGTGCATCCTCAGCCCAGTCCCTCTTTAATGCATGTATTCTCATCCCATGCAACAATACCAATATCATGAGTGTCCAAGTTACATTCCTTCATTACCGTGTAAATGCTTGTGGTGGCCCATCAATACCAATGCCTTGTCCATCATTGCATACTTCCTTTTACAGTGTGCAATCTTGTACCATTAACACACACAATAATATCCCAGTGTCTCATTACCATTACTGTGTGGACCATCATCCTGATCCCTAATTAATCAAATTACCGTGTTCATCCTTATTTGTGTCTATTCCCTTGTTAGGGGTGGTTGAGTACCTTCCCCCTGCACCTGCCCCCCTGTCTTCCTCAACAAACTCGACAGGGTGGGACAGTCCCTCTTGTTCCTGGCAAAAGTCAACCTGACCTGAAGACAACTGCTTCAGTCTTGGGAGGTCCTTCAGGTCTGAAGCTTCAGTGGCTGCCATCTCAGGTATCCCCTCTATGCCCGTGGACTACCCTAATATCACTAAATCATGTGCTAAATCCATACTAATTTCAGTGGCTGCTGAGTCATTTCTTGCAAGAGTAGGAGCTTCAGGGGAATTCTGGCCGGTAAGGGGAGCTAGCAGTGAGACCGGTCACTTGCACTTTCCAGCGAATGATTCCTCCTGTGTGTGACACAGGCCAGGGCTTTCATTCTGTGGCTGTTGCCTTTGTTGGAGTGGTTAAGGACCTCTGCCCTGTACATGCTCCGTGGTCTGTCTCAACAGTTCTTCTGGAGTGCAAGAGCCCTGCTGTTAAAGGTAATAGTCAGCCCGGACGGGGACTCCTGCTGATAACTCATTCAGTCGTGGAATACCCTTCAGGCTCGAAACGACCCTGTCCAACATCTCAGGTTTCTCCTCTTTGCCAGTAGGCAACCCTGAGAGCACTGAACCTGGTGCTATCACTATAGTCACAAGAGAATGATCCCTGAAGTTGTCCGTTAGCCTTCCTCCTGCTTGATTGAGGAAGCCTCATGGCCGCAGCCCTCAAGCGCTTCACCTTTCCAGCTCTCAGAGCTTCCTCTCCAGTGACTGCAATGATTATCTCTGTGTCAAGAAGGTTTTTACTCAACAGACACCTGTGAGGAATCTGAGGGCATCCTCAGTTCTTTCCCCAACATATCCTCCTGCCGGGTGGCCAGGGAAAGGCCATCACTTTTGGATCTGACCCTGGGGTTAAATATGTGAGTGAGGATCACCTGGGTTGAGGAGACTAGGGGAGTGGGGTGGAGATGGCCTTAGGTGAGACATGGTATCCCCCATTTCCCTTTCATAACAAGTCCTCTATCCCTCAAGCTAGACATGCTATTGTCAGTCCTTTTCCTGTTCTGTCTTTAAACCATTCCCAAGAAACACCAGTTCAGTACTTGGACAAGGAAGAGACCAACTAGTGAAACACATCCTCATTTTACGAACACACACACAAACAGACATCAGTTGTGTACTGGGACAAGGAGGAGGCCAGCAAGAGTTGTGCAGGACTACCGTTTCAACAGTGAGTGGTCTAGTCCTTTTGGGACCTATCATGGCGGTGGGAACTTTAAAAGCAGGAAGCCCTGTGGAAATGGGGTTAGCTATGGAAGCAGGGCTACGGACTACTGCGTGAAAGGAGACCTCTTCAGAAAAGTGGCGTAGCAAGCAGAGCATTCAAGACCCTTTAGAAGATGCAGAATGTAGGCAGCAGAAAGCAAAGCTGAAGGACACTAGAGGTCAGTGCGGACAGCGAAAGGGAGACCGGTGTGACCAAGCAAAATGGTTGTATGAATCCTGAGCTGCAGGAGAAGCATCGCTGGGTGAGCAAAGCCATGAAGAGCCGCTTGGAGACTACGTGAGGAATCGCATGGGAAAGGGAGAACTCGTGGTGGCAGGAGACCTCGCAGAAAAGCCTTAAGCTCTGACTGGTGCGAGTACCAAGCACATGGAACACCGGGATGGCAGGTGAGCACGCAAAGTGAGCAATCAACAATGATTTGACTGGAAGCAAGTATTATTTTGAATACTGACTTGAGTGAAAGCACCATTAAGCACTTTTGAATACCTATCAGAGTGAAAGCAAGTTTGAGCACTCTTGAATACTGAGTGGGGTGAAAGAAAGATTGTGAAAATTATTGTTACAAGGAATTGTATAATATAAGAAAACAAGCATTGGCAAAAGCCTAGAGAACTCAAGGAAATGTATGATATGAGTAAACAAGCATTGGCAAAAGCCAAGGCAATTCAGGGAACTGTATGATACAAGAAAACAAGCATTGGCAAAAGCCTAGAGAACTCAAGGAACTGTATGATATGAGTAAACAAGCATTGGCAAGACCCAGAAGAAATATTGGTGTACAAGTATTGGAAAGAAACAAGAGAATTTAAGGAACTGTATATTATGAGAAAACAATTATTGGCAAGAGCCAGGAGAATATAAGGAAGTGCAACACATGCATGGTAGCAAAGCAAGCCATGCTACAATGTCAAGAGGGTGTGATATATGGGAATGAATCAAGCACCACTGTCAAACTGAAGCAGCGTCCACGTGTTGATCAAAAAGCAGCAAGTAAGGTTGTTAAGTATTTCAATCAGGCGATACACCCTTGTCTCAGCCTAGTATGCAGTGTACAACTGAAATGCTTATTTTGTTCTATATATATCGTTTAAATATTTGAGAGATACACTACTCATATTACACCCCTTGTTCAAATACCCCGGGTCACGGTAGACCAGGAGCCAGGCTGTTTGGTAAAGGTAATATGTATTTATTTATTTAAAATTCAAGACAATCATTCACTTTTTAATATATGGGGCAGCAATCACCAATGACAATAACAATAGGAATGTAGGCAACGCACTTAAATTAAACCTTTAGCAACACAGATAGAAAACACCAGAGAATAGAGACATTTTTGAATTTTTAGAAAGATAGCAGTCAAGTTAGGATTTTCCCCTGCAATATTCCTGAACCCACAAATAATCAATTCTAAATAGATATAAGGAAGCAGCAGGTCATCAGAAATGAGGAATAAGAAACAACAGTTAAATCCAACCTTCCCTCCCCAAACAAGAGAGAAAAATGGATTTGAAACCCTTGCAATGTTAAAATGACACTCGGAAATGGCTGAATAAAACAATGAATGTGTGCACAAATCCTTAAATAAGAACAATTATCTACGGGAGCAACACTGTAAAGTTACAAGCAATCATAAGCAAGAGATTGAGCAAAAGCATACAATAAAACAATTAATGGAAGGTTTAAAACAATTGATCGTAGAAATAACGTGTGTAAAATTTTGCAAAAAATACTCATTCCCCCCTGAAATTAACCAAACGATTTTTGATAAAAAAACAGGTGAAATTCAGGAGGTGAAATGAAGTCTCTAGCTATTAAACTGAGGGAGATATGCAAGGTAGTATGAGGTGCGTTTTTAGAAAAATCGGGTAGTGAAAGCAGAAAAGAAAATCAATTTGGACAAGAATATTTTTACTCTGTACTAAAGCATTCAGGCTAGAATACCAAAGAGGGACACAGTAAGCTCCAGGGTTGATTCATGAGTTCAGCCCTAGTTCCCCAGCGCCCACCCTGGCGGAACCAGTCCGATCACTCGAAATAGGATTGATAGTTTAGGATTTAAATTACAAGATAAAAATGACTAAAGAAATTATGTTTAGCAAGATAAATCAATGAAAGGGTTGCAATAAGTATTCTTACAATGTTACAAGTTATTAAGGTAAGGATAGGATGGTTTAGAGAGTGGGATAGGACAAGGCAAGGCAAGATAGGCTATGGTTTTTTATGGTTCCTATTGATACTCACAGTCCACTTTTAGTTTGGATTTTAGACAGTCAGTGCTCTGGATCACAATACGGATCTGGTCTAACACAGGACAGCCGGACAAAATCAGCGGGCATGGACTGAATACCGGATAGCCCTTCTGGTTACGGGATACTACAGATCAGCTGGATGGCAGGTTTGCATTTAATGAGCAGCAAGCCAGGTTACATTCAGGATGCTTTCCCAAAACACCACAGCTTTCCTTTGGTTATTGGGATAATTAAAAATTGAGGCCTATCTGAAGCAGGATCAGCAAGGTTTGGTCTTGGGGTTGGGATCTGGATTCTAGATGGATAATTGCAAGAAGACAGGAACAGACAGGATGCCGGACAGGAAATCAGGAGTCAGTCAGGAATAAGTGTGTCCTGAGTTTGTTGTCAGGGACCCTTTATATAGAGCATAGTGACATCATTGACTATATTGCTGGGCTGGTTTAGCTAAGCACGGTTTTAAACAACTGGATTGGACAATCAATGTTAGCGGCCTGCCCTGGGCGGTACCCAGTTTAGAAGATTGTATTTTTATGAGGTAAAAAGACTTCCCACAGACCTTTTTGGCAAAAATCTGTCATATCAGTATTTAAGAATTTGTACAATGCTAGCACCTTAATAAATTGCATAATCAGGTCACATATTGTATGTAAAGTACAGCCGTCCAATCCTGTAATCTGTGAGACCTTATTTTGGGCAGTTCCTACTTTTTCATAATTTTAGGCATGAAACGTTTGGCCTAAAATTCTAGGATTTTATACACATGTGGGTACTGTCATGAGGAATGTATGTACAAAAATGTATGTTTGCAACATGTATCCCTTTCTTTAAATCCCCAATATTTCACAATTTTTGTCCAGAGTGTGTCATGACATTCTACCAAGTTTCAAAATAAAGCACACATGATCAATTTTAAACTGGGAAGTTTTCAAAATGTTTCAAAGTCTTGCTGCAGAGGTAGATGTCTTTAAAATGTCTTATCGAAATAATCTTTAAATGTAAATGATGAAAGTCTGTCCAACCCTATAATTATCAGGGAGTTGCCATGAGCTGCTGAGAGAGAGAGAGCCCTCCTCCAAGCAAAAAACCTGTTTTTCAGCTTGCAACTCCAGCACCCTGGTTTTTAAAATACTTCATTTATGCTCTTTAATCAAGAACTAAAACAAGCCTATTGCATTAAATAATCCTTGTTATATAGTATCAACAGCAAGAAACCTTTCCCATTGCTAGGTAATGCAAGCTTTCATTCAGAAATGTACTTTTTAAACAGACCATTTTTTTCTGTAGTTTTGCAAAGGCCAGTTTTTTTACACATGGTGCAGCCAATATTTCTTTCTTTAATTCAACTTTTCACCTCCAGCAGATTCACACACTGCCATACAGCTATAGTTATTCTCTTGAATGCTGGAGTTGTTCTGCAGCATGGATACATTGAAACAGGCATTGCTCAGCTATTTAGAGTCTTTCTCTGAACAGCTGAGTTTTAGATCCTTTTGCAAAGCAAATAGACGTGTTTCCCGTGTTAAAGGAAAACAAAGCCCCTGGTTGATTTCTTTCCAAGCTAAAATGACTGGGCCTGTCATCCAGGAGCTAGGCCCGGTTTTGCTGAGACAAAATGGATGGTCCTGGGCATTGCAGGGCCTTTTTAATGCCAGCAGTTTCATAGTAAAGGGATGGATTTAGCGTCACACAGCACTTTTAAAAGAGAGAAAAAGGTGTCATTTTAAAGGGAGTTTTGGGTGTTTTCAGCAAGACAATGTTGCCTCTTTCACTTAATTCCATGTTAAATGTTTCAGAGCACACTGGCACATTCCTGCAGTGTGTACTCTGCCCGTCCTCACCTGAAATGTGTGTGGCAGGGTGGTGCAGCCATTTTTCTGGTGGTTGTAAAAACACAATTTTGTGATCCTGGAACGCACATGAGTCAGCACAGCCATTTTGCTGTTTCTTGCGCAAATGCAGCAGAGTGATGTATCTGAGTGGGTCAATACATCCCACAAGGTGTATCAGTTGCGCAACCTGTAATGGGTGGACCGTGTGGTCCGACAACTGTGCCTAGACCGACTGCACCCCTATATGTAAATGCCACTGAAAGCACCCACATAGAAGCTTGTGTCTGAATTGCAAATAACATAAATTTGATTGGAAGTCAAGGAACTAAACAAAATATGTGATTTTGAAAAAGTTAACCATATCATAAGAGTTGAGAAGTGTCCCATGGACTTGTGTTGTTGAAAGGTAACCATATCAGAAGAGCTGGGATATTTCCCAGTGAATTGTGTTGTTTTGGAAAACTTTAAGATTTGAAATTTGGGGAAGGGAACCCCTGTGCCCTATGAACTATCTTGAACTTGGGGGAAGGGAAAGCTGGTTACAAGCCAGGAGCTGGAAAAAGCTCAAAACCTTTATTGGAACACTACTTATTTTGATGCTGACATCCCTACACATTGTATACAATTAGAAGTGAGGGCAAATGTAGGGTTTGGCCAAAGACAGCTATTTGCTTTGTACTTCCTTAAATAGACTATGCTTAGTTTTTTTAGGTAGGGAAATCTCAACGTAGCGTAGCACAAGTGAGTCCTTATTCCAGCCTGCATTTTTAGTTTAAAATTAAATCTGTAGAACAAAGTTGAACCTGTTGTATGTGTCTGCTTTGTGATGCCCTCACACACCATAATGTCGTTTTTGACTTGCAAAAGAGAAGGGAAGTTTCACTCCTCCAACTAAGCCTTATGGTTTCCAAGGGGCAGTACTCCCGACTTTGTGATTATTAAACCCTCTTACCTGCAGGTTTGGTCTTTGGGTGTACTGCCCTGCCTTCACCAGTTGCCTGGCAGCTTTAACACTAGCATCTGCGCCACTCAACTTGAGAGACTCTTCCCCATTTCTGTTGACATGGTACAGAAATATCTAAACCTTTATGGGAATGTGAGCCCCCTCAAAGGACTCAGTATCGTTCCCACTCAGAGTGAAGGAACCTTTGACCACTCCCTGGCCTAGAGGGACTTCATCTGTTAAGATTCCTACAATGACGGTGGCATTCTCCTTGAAAGGACCATCAGTCACAAAATCCTGCATGGGTTGGGGGGCATGGCTAGCCGCGGATGCCCATGGATGCTCCCACAGTGAGCTCCTACACCTGTATCCATTCTATGGGTCCCAACCCCCTCTCAAAGGAGGGATCTACCCACAAAGTGATGTAAAAGGTGTTGAAAAGGGAAGTGGCAGTTTCTCAAAAGTATGGAGCTGATGGAGGCACGCAAAGACAGGAAATCATCACTGGCAGTGAGACTCCTGGTGAAGCCATGATGGCGCAGCGCACAGAGCTCAAAGGCTGGAGGACGGGCCCAGCAGTGCTAAGCCCTCCTCTTGGCATGCAGTAAGCCCGCACACCCCACGGGGGCAAGAGCAGGAACTGGAATCTGGGGAGGCACTGGGATAGGAGCAGAGAGGAGCTAAGAGCAGTCCAGAACTGGGAGGCTAGGATTTAGTGGCATGGCACGGGATCCACCGGCTGGGTGGCCCATGAGGTCTCTGTCTCCTTGCGAATATGGACCAGCAGAGGTAAGTAGGTGTCAATGGATCATCAGGCCTGAAGGCGGCAGGCAGGATCTCAAAATGGCTTGAGGGTGCCAGAGGAGCTGGAGTGTGCATGTGCCCCCAGTAGCCAGAGCCAGAGCGTGTGGCAGTGCAGGGACAAGGGTGCACATGCTCACATACTGTGCCAATTTAACATCATACTTACTGCTTCAGTGGCAGCTGGGAGAGAAAGCTGTGCAGCTTGGAGTCCCCACAAAACACACAGTGGCAGTGACCCGGACTGGAAGAGCTGGAGCTGCTTGACCCGAGTGCATACCCGACTGGAAGGTATTTTCTATATTTTTTAAGGCTGGAAGTCATGCACCTGAGAGTCCAGCGACTTCAAAATTAAGGGCCAGTGCAGCAAGCTCTCAGCTTGAGGGCTAGATAGTGCAGTGAGGAATTTTGGAAGGCCTGGGCAGACACCTGATCCCTGCACTGCTATCAGGGATGAGATATGCTGAGGATGTCACAGAATCATTCTCACACACCCTGCATATCCCGAGCCCTGAGAACTTAATATACCATGTCGAAACAGTTATCAAAGCAGAAGGGACCTACTCTGGGAGATAAAGGCACTAATGCAGGGGTCTGACACTCAGAAGCGCCCATAACACTTGATGGCAGCCCAGGTACACTTGCCCCCTCCTCCCCAGATGTAGTTAGATGATCCGCCGACAAGGAGATCTGACTTAATGGAAAAGCTGCTGGAACTCAAGAAATATATTAAGAGCAGTGCAGTTGACCTTACCAAAGCTAATGCGGATCTCAATAAATATATTCTGGAAGTAAAAGGAGGGTTAATGAGGTGGAATCTGCATTGTGTGAGCAGGGACATGACCATGAGCTGACAAAATGAGTGGATACCTTGGAGCAGCAAAAGGATCTGGTCCTCAATAAACAGGAGGATACCGAAAATAGATTCCAGTGGAACGACATACGCATCCGTAGTGCCGGATGCAGATTTACCTGAATATGTGGCAGCGCTGTTACAACTTCTATTGTGTGCCCCAGCTGAGTGGGAGATTGTCTTGGAACGGACGCACTGCGTGTTTTCTAATTACCAGGGTTTACCTGTTTCAGGAAAAATAATAAATCATGAGAGCGTCATGAAAGTGAGAGCCGGTGCAGTTGTGAGTAACCTCCCTGACACTCTTTCAGGATCTGACCTAGGCGACACTGATTATAGGAAAGCAATTGAGGATGGTCACTACCTGGATCAAGGCCAACGACATATATTACTAGTGGACATTTCCATGTGGTCTCCATTTTGAATGGCAAGGCCAATCATATACCATCACCAAGGAGGCAGAAGCTGCAGAACTGATGGAGGGAGACAAAGCATTGTAGTCCATTGAACCTGCGGTCGATCTGGATGATAATATGAACACTACACCATTGCCCAAGAGAAAGAGATGGAAGATGGGTCGCCTGTATCCAAGAGGGAAGAGCCGGGGAGTATGAGGTGTGGCCCCTATTTCATCATCGATTTGGGGGTGCTTTGGACGACGCTGCTGAGGCTTGATAGTGACATTTGAGCAAAGGCTTGAAAGCTAATCCATCCACGGAATGTGGTTAACACCGTTTTGAAGGGTGGCATGGGTTATTTTGGGGAGAGTTTATGAGGGAGGCATTCCGATGAGCGAAAGGGGGCTAGAGGGGGGGAATGGACAGGATGTCAGCAATGAATCCTACTTACCCAGGGTTGCTTTGTTGAGCATGGTGGCTGAATAAGATACCTACTTTGATGGGATTCAAAAGTTTGAAGCAAGTTGGGGGTATCTTGTTTTTCTCTGTTAATGTTATGGTGGTGGTGCACAAGAGTCCTAAACGCAGCTCTGGGACAGGGTTTCAACTGGTTTTCATGGGACAAGATGTACTATGGCTGAATGATGCCTTAGATATACGTGGTTTCCCTGAATGTTCAGGGCCTAAACTCACCAACCAAGAGACACTCAATTCTGAGGTGCTTGACGGTGCTACAGGCCTGCGTAGTCTGGTTACAGGAGACACACCTGCTCCCCAAAGATGAGCCATGCATGAGGCATAAAGCGTTTCCCACACAATGTTCTGCCTCCAGTTTCACCAAAAAGAAAGGGATGACGATTCTAATCGCAAAGGAAATGGGTTTCATCAAATTATTTCTTTATTAATTAGATCTGCTCAATAATCTCTATTCTAGCATTCCATCCGTCCTCATCCTCCTTGGTCATTCGTTTGCTTTCAACAAGGTTAATCATGCCATCATGATCAATCGTCTCTGTCAGAGCCTGGGCATCATGACCTGCTTCCTCCTGGACTGACCCTCCTAGTTCCAACTTGGGTCCTTTTTCTCCACCACCTCTCTCTCCACTTGTGGTGTTCCCCAGGCCTCTAACCTCTCACCCTGGCTCTTCAATATCTACTTGTACCCTTTGGCCCACATTATCTCTGCCTTCTCCTCTAACTTTAAGTGTTATGCATATGACACTCGGCTATCCTTCAGGCTACCCTCAGCCTCCTCTCCTCTCTTACTAATTTCTGACTGTCTATCCACGATTCAGGAGTGGTGCACCTCCAACGATCTATGCTTTAATGCCAGTAAGACTGGGATCCTTCTCAATGGAACCTCTGCTACTGCTTTCCCTCTCTCACTTTGGCCACCCTCCTTGGGCCCTCTTCCTTTGCCCTCCTGTGAGGCCAAAAACTTTGGTGTCATCTTCGAATCTACTCTCTCCTTCTCCCCTGACTTCACCAGCCTTGCCATGATGGCCCACTACCAGCTGCACCTCATCATGGGTACTCTTCCTTTCCTCACTTTCCCCCAGAAGCTTACTGTCTCCAGAGCTCTTGTTCTTGGTGAGATGGATTACTGCAACAGCCTCTTTCTCAGTCTGCCTTCCTCTACCCTCTGCCTTCTTCAACTAATTTGGAATAGGGCTGCAATGCTTTTCCTTTGCCTCAAGCCCAGCGTCTGTATCTCTCCAGCCCTGAAATCTCTCTACTGGCTCCCGATGGCTGCAAGATCTTCTGCATCGTCCACAAGGCTTTCTGGGGCTGGGGCCCGCACTACATCCAACTCTCCATTCCTAAACACATTCCTTCTCGAGCCCTTCGCTCAGCCACCTCCAACTCTCTGATGGTCAGATGCTTCGCCAGGCAAAGAGTGGGGGGTACACACTCTCCTGCTTCTTTGCACTTACCCAGAGCCATGTTACCCTGACTGCATTACTGCCCTGATTGTACTACGCCCTTTCCTCCCTCTGGCACTTCCCCTCTCCCTGCCCCCCCTGCACTTTGCATCTCGCACTTGCATGATCTGAATGACACAAAGCTTAGTAAAATCATTGTTTTGTCCCTCCTCTGTCTTCCCTCCCTTGTCTCGTCATGCCTAGCAACACTTGCATACAGGCGTGTTATAAATGACTTATCATATCATATCATATCATATCATATTATATAATAAAGACCCAGATAGACCGTATTTGGTTCTGGGGGGGACTATTGCTGGCCCAGTCGTTCACCATGGTAGGGATATACGCACCTAATGAAAAACAGGATCATATTTTAGCAGGCTTGCTGGGAAAGTTGGTGGGGTGGTGATTGGGCATGTTGGTGGTGGGGGAGACTTTAATTGTGTTACAGACTCAACTTAGAATAAAACTCTCCCACCCACCCCCAATGATGGTAGGCATAGACAGTTGTTAGCTGGCTTCCTCAGAGAACTACATGTAATATAAACCTGGGGATTCTTTCATCAGCCAGAACGGCATACACACACTATTCTGCAGCACACAGAGGGTTCTTGTGAATCGATATGACCCAGGTATCAGACAACTTAATCCCACAGGTTATAGAGATAGCAATTGAGGTGCGATACCTGACAGACCACCCCCCTGTAATCCTCCGGACCAAATGTCTCACACCTCCTCCAGCTGTACGTAAACCCCCATAGACTCACACACAGAGTTAAGGTTATTTATGTTCTGCATGCATCAAAACAAATGCAAAGTTATCTTTCACTTTGCCTCTCTCTACTCTAAACTAACCAATTCCCCTCTCCATCAGATCAGCCAGAGTGTTGGATGACTATGCATATGGGGACGGTGTGAGGTATAAGTCAAAATACCACAATATAACCCATGCCAAACTCTGTTCTAATGCCACAGTAGCAGGACCTCATGCCAGTTATACAACATATGCTTGCTGAAGCCACCATAGAAATGTCTCTTTATCTCTTAAAACATTATTGGCAAGGTACAAAGTGAGTAATGTAACATAGCATAATATAAATAGTGCCCAACACAAATAATCCATAAATCGAAATAGGACCCCGGCTAGGGCAAATCAGATTGTTACAGGCAATATGATTGGCCCTCGCTGGGGCTTTACACGACCGAGAATCCCTCACCCGGGATTCCTTTCCTTTGTTCCCGGTGAGGGGCATGGCAACCCCTTAGCCAATGAGGAGGCTCAAAACGGGGCAATCCTGCTCCATGCCTCCACACAGCTGGAGGCTGCCATCCTCCCCTGCCAGGGATTGAGGTAAGTGTTTTGTCCCTCCCTTCCACCCCCCCTCCAAACAATCCCCTCTCTGCCATCCCAACCCCACTTACCTTCTTTTTGGTGCTTTTTCCGAAGCGAACGCGCTGGGAACACTTCTGTCCCCAGGGCATCTGCTCCCGATGGCCCCTATGGAAAGTGAAAACGGACTCAGTTTACCCTTCCCAGTGGCCATTTTTAAAAACTTTTTTTCTGTTCCGAAACGCTGCAGAACAATGCTATTAGGACCCCAGGGTTGCAGGCCGGGGTACTAATAGCAATAAGCCCCGAGCCTGACTCAGTAATGCCCCCACAGCTCAGGCTTATTGCTTACATGAGATTAGATTTTAGAGGGCCAGAAAATAGTCACTCACAATCAGTGAAGTAAACCGGGAAGGAATATTAAAATTGATTGTGTGATTTGGAATAGGCAGTAGAGTTACACAAAGCTTAACTTCCTGCAAACAAATCAGAAAAACTGTATTTTTCAGTTACATTCAGGGAATCTAACGCTGAGTCTGAAAACAAAAACATATTCAGCTCACATGTCAGGGACCCTGATACACAACAGAAATTAGATTTGCCAGTCAATAAATCCAATATGTATTTTGGACTTCCGTCCATAAAAGTGCAAGTACAGTATCATACAAAAATAAAACATTTAAAATACAGCAAAAAATCTCATGACGAAACTGAAACACAATACTAAAAAGAGATATGATCATAGTTAAAATCATGAACACTAACAAAAACCGCAATTAGTATGGTATGCTTTTAGCTAATTGCAAACACAGGCCTTACATCTTCCCCAACAGGCTTTAGACAAATAACTAGAGACGGCAAAGAACACCTCCTTATACAATGTTGTTTTGTAGATGGCAAGAGCGTTGCTAGAAAAGCGAGCCTGGTATTTCCATAAAATTGGGAGGATTCATCCTTTCCACAACAATTTATATATTGGGCAATCCCCCAAAAAATTATCATATTTCTATTGTGCTAGGGCAAAAAGGGCAGGACATTCATAGGTTAGCGTCCCAATTGTATGAATATTTGGTTATCAGGAAAATGTATAATTGGTATTTAGTATATAGTACTCTCATTCGGAAATGTATCCAGAGAAAGTTCTACTTTGTGGTTAATAGAACCAGGAATTATCTTGAAAGAAACAGAAGCCTCCATTTCCCTCTCAATATTTTGTACTTTTAATTTCTTCTTACTCTCATTATAGATTTCCTCAGTTATCTGGACATCTCTATCAAAAAGATGTTCTGAATTGAGCATGGACAGTAATGAACTGACATCACAGTACCAAATCCAGGATTTCCCCTCTTGTGTACTTACAGCATTGCAAAGCATTTCTTTATGGTTGGAATGGTTTGCAACCATATGTTGGCATAGCCAGTGCAATAGAGGTTTGCTTAGTGTAATAAAGTCTACAGTTTGAAAAGCAGACTTAAGTCATAGTGGAATCGATGGAATGCTCTCGGCTAAGGCCAGGACTTGCAGAACAAATGTATTTTCTGCTTAAGTTATATGGTCCAGATCCCCCGATGCTCCAAAGCTCACTTCTGTATGATAGGCGCAAAAACCATTCGGAAAAATCAATCCAAAGAAGCAATAATGGAGTGAACGATTTGCAAAGAAAAACAGCTTTTTTCCATGCAAATTACATCTGGGCGGGTCATCCAGCTCTGTAGAACTGAACACTGAAAACGCTCTTGACCCTCCAACATTGAGTTACAACATTTAAAGACAAACACTCAAAAATGTGAATACTATAAAAGTATCAAGTACATGTTATTCCCATGTTCCCTATTGGCTTCCACCTATATAGAAATCTAAACACAATATACATTAGCACGCTCTACTGTTTAGTACATTGCCTGTGACCATCCTAGGTGCAGCCCCCTACGAATAACCTTATTGTGTAGTCAGCAGAAAATACTCAATCCTGATTGGCTCAAGTGAAACATTCATCATTTACTAAAGTGGCATACCCACATTGGTCAAAACAGGCTCATGTAACTTCTGGTGTGCAGTCCCACCTAAACCACCCAATTGTGTAGTGAGTGTGAACAGCGAAAGTCAACAAACTAGACAGAGTAATATCCTCTTGCAGCGAGTTCATCGAATTTGGCAATCCAGACTGTTCCCAGGCCTTGTAGCAGTCCACTCTGCAACACTTTTTGCAACTCCTATTTTGAAACATTTTGCTATCCCTGGCACACATTCTTTTGGATATCTCTTGGGCACCAGATGGCTTCATAAAAATTGTAACTGAGTAACTGAGGCTCCACTATTTGAAAATTATTTGTTCATATTTATTCGTACTACCAAGCCATTCAATTGCAGACCCAGTTGTCCCAACACTCCCTAGGAGTCATTATAGTCACAATCTAGTTAGATGCTTTGGCAATGTCTCCGCTCAGGGCTTCGTTCGCACCAAAATATCTTCTTCACAACTATTGTACTTATCTACCATCAAGAACTCAGAACATTATTCTGCATTTCACTCAAAGCTCCTCAGAAAAGATAGGCCCTGCAACAATAACAAATATATGTGCTGACCCTCACCCTTCCTCCAAGGACCTTGGCATGCTGAACACTCACTGGGGAAGAAGGAATAGAGGCTCGGAGCTGCGTCCTAGTGCCCTAAATGACAGCAATCTTCACAGTCTTACTGGGCCTAGTTCAACGTGGCAGTAATCTGACTAATGTGCTCGAGGCCCTTATTTATTCTAATGGAAACCAGTAACAAAATCTTTGCAGCCCTTCACTTCACCATGTACTCAGTAGCCTAGTGCTCTCTAGAATGTGCCAAAACTAAATCCAATTATAAAATGACCTGAAATGCGGTGGCAAATGACAGAAACTATGACACTAAAAATGACAAAATCTTCATGCTAATAGAAGTTATCCATAATGTACTTCTAATCAGGGCATTTCACATACATCCTAACATTCCCCCTTTAGTTCATGCAATAACTACTTTACTTGCTTCTTATATTTTCAGTCCACATGTTCCTTTTTTATTCAGATTGGCATACTTTCGATGATTTAACAGGTACTTTCTCATGTTTGGTTTCCAACCACTGGTGTGTATTTTTAAACATGCATTGCATTTAGTATATTATAATTTAACTTTTTATAGATTGGTGATTTTACAGTACAGCAGAGTGGTCTTTGCACTTCAAATTTGTATCAGATATTTTGGTTATCTTGGTTTACTTTTGGTGGCATACTCTTAATTGGTGGTGGTTTATCACTAGGCGATGGTGGGTCCCTTTGTATTTCCTAAGAACTTTAATTGGCATTACTTCTCATCATTCTTCTGCGCAATTGGTTTAATTTGGTTTTATGTATAGCGTATCCATGATTTGTTGACCACTTAGTAGTACACAGTTTATCTGAGGGGTTTCCTTTAATAGGAGATGTATTATTGAATTAGTTGAAATATATTTGAGGACCCTGTGAGTATATTTCGACCTTTACATTGTACTCATTTGAGTTTTGATTAAAATTGTAGATGACCCCTTAAGAAGGAAGCTCTCTTCCGAGACATGTTGGGTTTTGAACTTGCAACTCTGGAATTAAAAGAAGATGATTTTTTGAAAATTATGTCTATGATTAATTAGTACAATGGGGGTATGCCAGACTCCCAGCCAAAGAGGAGGCTCGGATTGGGGAATTTACAACACAGTAAAGCCCCTGATCCGATCCTCCTCATAGTGGGTGGCCGCTATCTGTCTGTGCTGGGTTTTCCAGGTAAGAGCGCTGCCCTGTGTTCCTGCACCCCAAGCCCTATCCACCACCCAAACCCCTTTTCATCCCAATGAGGCACCTTCAACCCCCTCCCCACTTAGATTCTTGCTTGTTGTCCTTTGGCTGCGCCAGGAACAGTAGTTTTCCCAGCGCAACAGCACTGATGTCAGAAAGGAAACCATGGAAAGGCAGAAGGGACTATGCATAGTACGTTCAACCCAAACCATGGAGGCCATCTTTCTTTTTTTAAGTTGTGTTTCTGCAACTTACAAACTATTAATACCCTGGTACATCATGCCAGGGTACTAATAGCGATATTACACAGGCAGGCGGGGACATTAAAGGGCCTGGTTTATTGATTTTCAGTCCACGTTTTCTTCCCAATAGTTCTCTGGGCCAGAGGATCAGAACAACTTCCTGGTGGACCAATCGGTTGCAATATCCTAACCATGCGATGCTCAATCTCCCCATTCCATTTTGCTGTCTGTGTGTTTACATTTTTCAAAAGGGGAGTGGCCTCACCAGTTTTAAGTGTAAGTGACATCATAGGCATTCTCTTGGCCACCGTCTTTCCTATAACCAGCTGGCAGGTACAAAGAAGGATAAACAACACAACAAGGGCAGGTATCAGCACTTTCAATATATTACCCATCCTGTATGGTACCCATGAAAAACATAGACATCAGCTGATCTTGCTCTGTGACCCCACCTTCTTTCTCTATCCTAGTGCGCAATGCGTGTAGTGAGTGAATAGCTTAGGTTATGCTGCCCTCATGTGCGTCATTGGAAGATATGTAAGTGCAACAGGAACTACTTATGTTTGCGTAGACACCACCCTCCATGCTTGTAAGTCAAGTGTGTATCTGTTTTGGAGGGTGGTCTACCTAATCATTCTCGGTTTCTGCCTAACTGTGTTTAGTCTGTGTTCTGTTTCATTTGCAAGTTGAATCAGCTCCCCACTGGTAATTTGGAGACATTTTGCCTTTGCCACTGCCTGTACCCCGGGAGTAGGAAAAGAGGAAAATAATGTCAATCTTTACTAAACAGCCTAAACTAATCATGAATATCATTTAGTCTGTCACTGGAGTACTCAGAGAAATAATGGCTGCATTGATGATGTGTTAAGCCCAACGAACGCTGGGCCTGCCTATGCTTGAGGTGCACTAGTTTGGACATGGGCTGCTCGCTGATTGTGGTGAGATTGATGTCTAGGAAAATGAGCCTGGGAAACTGCAGAGTTACCAAGGAACACACACCATTCCAGAGTGGGGCCATACCACCACAACTCCAATATATATATCCATGAGGGCTGCTGCTCCCCCTTTAATGTCTGAAAGATCGATGGTTATTTTACACTGTGTGTTATTCCCCACATGCATGCTGCCATTGCTGTTGAAACACATGTGAAATTGTGTGAGTTTCAGTACTTGGTTAGGCTTCTCATGCTGGTCAATCCATGTCAATTTCGTAACATTCTTCTCAAAAGCAGCAAAATAAGTCTCATCTATTTGCTATTCTGTACCCTTTGATAGTCCATCCATCACCCCTGCTTCGCAATCCATCACTCCTTCAATCCATTCATCCCTATAATAAACAAAACCTTCCATCTGCAATTGAGGTCTTGTTATGCACTGAAACTGTTCCTGTCCTACTTCTTCAGGACATCTGATCAAGCGGAGTAACCTAATGAAAACTTTTTCCTTCCTTTGTCCTACTGTCTGATAGTTCAGAATATGATTCTTCAAACTCTCCTTGTCTACCATCTTGTTTATCTTCAGATAGCTATGTGTGTATGCTGTGATGTCAACTTCTATCCATTCTGCTTGGACCATGTGTCCGTGAAGCAATCCTCACACCCTACATAAGGCAAGATGAAATAACATTGTAATACATCTGAAGGCTATTCTTGTGGTAGAAACAGTCTGTGTGTGCCTGTTGCAAGGAGGATTAAAGAACACACACAGCAAAAGTCACTTCACTCCCCTCTTCCTTCATGTGGCTGTACCACATATTGTCAGTTTCGGGCTGATGCACATCTTTAACAATACCTAAATAAACACCTGGGTTCGAAACACCAATTCTAAATGTGTTCACGGATACACTACTATTCACTGATATATATGCAGTGTTAATGACATTACTGGACGCCCCTACAAAAACAACCATATAAATTCAACCATAAGGAAAGAGAGAGAGAGAGAGAGAGAGAGAGAGAGAGGAAAAGAAAAATTATACAAGGCATAATCCTCTTAACATTGTCCATTGTTCATAAATGCCATGAAAAAATGTTAGTGGCAGTCCACCCAAAGGGGTGCATTGAGTTCAGAGACGTTAAATAAATAGCAATGTCACTCATATTATTCTCCCCGCTTTTCCTCCTCCTGCTTCAGGAGAGGGTAGTTGGATCTGTTGTCCTTCTGGGTGTATGTTATGTGGATCAGCATCTTTCGACCGGTAACCTTGACCGCTGTGGGTGTGGTGTAGATGACATCATTGGGTCCCTCAAATCTTAGTTAATTTCATTTCCATATGACATTGCAGATAAATACTGTATCACTGGGGAAGAGCTGTTGTGGTTGTGGAAGCACTGAATCCTGTTGTGCTGTTGATGTGTCCATTGCTGGTGAAGCTAGCTATCTTAGATGAGGCCTGATCGGGCGGGAAGTAAGTGTGACAGATTTGGTTAACTCCCTAAGATATTCCTGAAATTCACTGCCTAGAATTTGTGCACAATTTCATGCATCAGAGTCAGTGCATGCAGGTGTGAGTGGAATATGCAGTCTCCTGCCTGTTACTATCTTGTGAGGAATAAATAGATAATATGACCCTGGCTGGTTATGAAGAACAAACAATGCTAGAGGGAGACAATGAAGCCAACTCTTTTTCAGTGTGTTATACATCTTAGCAAGACTTCGATTCAAAGGGCCATTTAGGTTTCAATAACCCAGTTTGCTTGCAGGTGACACATTGACCGCAAACTGTGCTTTATGTCCAATAAAACAGACATTTCTTTGAAAAGCTCATTAAAGAAGTGAGTCCCACAGGGGAAATACTTCATGCACTAGAAATGTAGCTGCTGATTTGGCATCAGGGTGGACACAGGGACCTGCTTCAAGCCAACAAGAGAATGGGCTCACCACAACAATTAGATAACAGAAGTTACTGCACCTGTTAACCATGTCCACATAGTCAATGTGGAGGTGTTGAAATGGCCTTGAGGGATGGGCCAGTGTCACTTTCAACACCCTAAGGGTGTGACATGTAGTGTACAATTGGCATGTGGTACAATTAAGTATGAAGTTATCAAGATGTTCTTGGAGGTTGGGAACAAACCATTCTTGTTGTAAATCAGCCTAAGTGTACTGCTTGGCTACATGTGCAGGGTAGTGCAACTGCTTGAGGGCAACTGTTTGAAGTTCCTGGGGCATGACAGCTTTCTTGAAATAGTCTGTCCCCAAATTAAATCTATGGTGGATAAGGAGCACCCTCTTTTGATCCATGCCTCCTTCTTTTGCTGAGGAGCCAGTGCCGGTAATTCGATAATCTGATGCAAAACAAAAGAGTTGATGGCTGGAAGGATTGGAATTAAATCTAACCTCTGCCATTGCTCTGGGCAGCCCTCCAGACCATTGATCTTCACCTGCCATGCCAGTACAAAGGGGGAAAGACCATTTGCAAAGCAGGCCTGCTCCAAAAGGGGCAGTCCAACCCAAACTGCTTGGTCACATCCCTTCTGGTCTCATAATGCCCGTTTGGTGGAACCTCTGTCCTCTGTAGGTAAATGCTGTGACATACTGAGATTAAGAGTGCAATGGGATGGAGGAAATGAGTCACTGGTGGGGATATTGCAAAGGATGGTGGTGGGATTGGGGACCACTGGGAGCTCTCCTTCTTCAATTTTGTTCAATGAGTGTAAGTCCTGAACCATACTCCTTGATGACCCTTTCTCTTTGTTCACTGGATACACAGCCGTGTTGATTGGGGACTCTGATGGCACTATTACACCCTGCTGACATCATTGTTTAATGATGGAATGAATCCCTTTGTCTGCTTTTTTTGTCATAGTGTACTGCCTGACCCGGTGCAAAACTGCCCCTGGTTTCAGTTTGATGTGAACTGCCCATATCCCTTTTAAAAGACCTGCATAGTGGCAGCTACTGGTACATAACTCTCTGGGCACCTTCTCTAGGAGCAGGGCATGGGGTACTTCTGTTTCTCGTTGATAATTTTCCGACAGGGTATACAGATTGGAAACACCATCTCTCCTGTGTCATCAGTGTCTTTGAATAATTGCTCATCAGAAACCTCTCGCAATTGCTGTGCTGGGTCAATTCAAAGGTCTATATGCCATACAATGTAATTCTCATCTGTGCCAGACAGTATTACTTTGTCTACCTTAGTCACTACTGTGTCTAAATCTAATGTGATAATGGTGGCTGGTGCTTCCTCCTGAAGGACGGCTGGTCTGAATAGAAATTCTGCAGGCATGTATAGTGTTTTGTTTTTAATCCCAGGCACCCAAACCTAACAGAACTGTTACCACATAGAAAGCCAATCTGGTTGGAGTGACGGGCCCTGCAGGCTGCTGTGGCCACAAAGTGCTTGTATTACCATGTAAGCTCTATCATGGTATGTGCCTATGGTAGAACACACTATATCCTCCTCAGTGAATTAAATGGTCATGTTCAACTTGCTCATGATAGCCCTGTCCAGGAAGTTATGTGGGGTATCTCCTGAGTACAATAAAGGTACTGTCAACTCTTGTGTGCCTGTGGTGATGGGTAAATCATCAGTGAAAGGAACTGATACAATGGGCCTCATCACACGGAAGGCGGTGAGCCATGGCGCTATTAGCGCCATGGCTCATGCCGGTAAAATACCAGCACCGCCTTGGCGGAAAGGGGATTTACCGCCCCATTCCAAGGTTGGTGGGGCGGTAAATCCCCCTTCCGCCATTGCCCTTCCCCATTCCCATTCCCATTTCTGCCCCATAGGGCTCTATGGGAATGGGGAAGGCGCTAATTACGGCACCGCAATTTTGCGGTGCCGTAATTAGCTCCGAGGTCCCTTAGCGGGTTGGTTTTTAACGCCTGCAAAAAGCAGGCGTTAAAGCACCAACCCGCTAAGGGACCTCGTAGTAAGGCGGTAATGGTTAACGGTCACCGTTACCATTAACGGTGGCCGTTAACCATTACCGCCTTCCGTGTAATGCGGCCCAATGGCCCCAGAGAATACCTGCATGTTCATTATTTTGTCTGACAGAGGAAACTTCCTTTCCCGAATGCAGGACTTGGCAGCTCCTGTGTCAACGATAACAATGTTTCATCCCCTATCTTCCCGCCCACTCAGGGTTCCTCTTCTGAGTCTGAGATTACTGATAGTACTGGGCATGTCAGACCTATCTGCGGGTTGTCCATTTGTGGGTAAACATCTGTGCCTGGGAGCAGGAAGTGATTGCCCCCTATAACACACACCCCTGTGTAATGAGTTGCTGTGTCATGTGGTGGTTTTTTGTCAAAGGGCTGAGCAGGTGACTGTTGCATGTGTGTCTGAGGGAGATTTAGTGCATGGTATTTAATCGGCTGAGCTGCATGAGACCTGGGGCAGGTGGGTTAACGGGGGGTCACATCTGCGATGGTGGGTGGTAAGTAACCAATATACTGCACTGGTAAGGTTGCAGGACATGGGTAGCCCACTTCTGCACTCTCAAGGAAAGTGACCTATCTTCCCACAAGATCAACACTGCCCTCCAAACCTAAGTCTCCTTCCTCCTCCATCCACACTCTCTACATCTTTGGTAACTACCCTTTCCCCTATGGAAACCTCCCATCTCCCCTCTGCCACCTCATAGCCTCTCTATCCATCCCTTCAGTGTGCACTGTCCCTGCTGCCCTTCCGTGGTGTTAGTAATCACTGCTCCTTCATGCTGAATTTAGCTAGCTTTTTCAGTACTAGTTTTGCTTCTGCCATCTTTGTTTGCTCCACGCTCCCCTTCTCCTTTTGTTGCCTCACTCTACAATAGTGTACTAGGTGTGCCTGTATTCCGTGCCATTTCTTTGCTTCAATGCCAACTACCTTATTCAAATCGGCTTGTACTTATGGGGGAAGACCATTGAGCAACATATGACAGCTACATTCTTGTCCCATGCCTCTCCAGTTTCTAACCGCCACTTCTCCTGTATCTGTTGAATGTAGTGTGCAGAGTCCTCATCTGCCTTCATTGTGTGGATCATGATAGGGTTTATGTCAGATGTGTCTGGGTCCTGTACATCACAGCTTTCCTTCCATGTGGTTGGCAGTTGTTAAATGGTGCACCATTGCATATATTACTGCTCAATTACACTCTTTTATACCACTCCTTCCTCCATATCTCATCCACCTGTACCCCTAATAAAGTGGCAAACAAGCTCTTCATGTCCCCTACAGCTAACGTGATCGCTGCTGTCTGTTTTTTGAGAGCATAAATTCACTTGCCTGCTCCCGCTGTGAGGAAGGGCAAGGTGTGCATTATGTTATCCTGATCCATGTGGAGCCAGGGCACATAAGGGGCTCTCTCTGGTCCCTTCTGTAGCAATGGGAACTGCTTTATCCATTTTATATTGTAGGAGGCTTGCTTCTCACCCCTAACTACGGCAATTAGCCTGAGCCGCAGCCAATCTGGCAGCCACATGGTGGTACTTACTCCTTGTTCTCTGTCTCCAACTCATCGTCCTCTTTTCCTCTTGAGCATATACTGAGCCATTGTCTATACTGTTGTGGCATTCATTCCTATCTTTCAGACCTTCTGGACCCTCCCCTCCCTTGTGGGATTCCTCACTGGTGTTTACATTAAGATCTTTTGATAGATTCGCTGTTGATTTTGAAGAGCGTCTTCCCCGCCATCTACTTGCCGTGCACTGCCCCTCCCCTTGTTCCTGTGCCACTTTTGTTAGCTTCTCTTCTGCCTTCTGCAATGCCACCTCTAATACTCTTCAAGCCTTATTTTCTATTTTTATAATTACTTTGTTTTGGGTGAGTTCCCTGGAATCCCCTGATGTTCCATCTTTAACCGTTCTGGGCAAAAAACAGGGGTTGGTATGCCGTGCAGCAGGCTGTGAAGGAAAGGGACCATAAGGGTACAGAGGGGGGCATTGGCCTGTATGCATACTTGAATGGTTCCCACTGTACCATCATCAGGGGTGTTCTCTTCCTCCTCAAAATTTTCCATAATTCACGTACACTCTGCCTATTTTCTAACTTTTTCTCATTATAAGTTGACAACAAATGTGTATAAATATGTTCCAATAAATTTGTTATCATGCGTGCCCTCCTTGGGCCTAGGTATAAATAATTTTCCCAAAGTTCCCTGAACCCACTCATGGTAGTAGTTCAGGATTTTCTCTTTATATTAGTGTTTTGCAAATGTACTCCAATGGAGTACCCATAATAACACAAGGTTCCAACCTCATTTTAAACAAACCTAAAACTCCTCAGACACCGGACCTGTGGCACCTATTTCAAAAACTCACAACACACCAATAAACCAATTATTAACAGAGATATAAAAATCATGACTGTAATCCTGCCGGCGCTGATACAGCCGGATGTAATAGCACTGGCAGTAATAGTGCTGACAACACACATCCCTATCCCAGACCTATCACAAGTACAGTGCTAGCCTTATTAGCCCCGAAAAACCAGCGCTAATACGGCTGGAAAGAACCCAAGCTGTCTGCTGGAAGTAAATTAACCCAGGTGACCGGAATAAAGACACAGGTGCAAATAATGCACAGAAGAGGGCTACAAATGACCCACTGAGGCACCAAACACACTTCCCAACACCATGATGCAATGTGTAGCAGGGAGCTTTGACATGGATTTCCACATGCTATGCCTGGAGCTAGAGAGGCTTGACAACCAGGCCAGGGCATAGGGAGCACAGGGGGGTGAGGAGGAGGAGGAGGAGGAGTAGGAGGAGACAATCCCCAGCAAGGTGTGCCACCATCCTCAGGGTCAGGCCATCACCCTGGGCCCTGACTGATGGCCAGTTCGTAGCAGAGTACAGGCTGGACAGGGCTACCATCACACAGTTGCTGGCCACAATTGAAGGAGACAAGGATGGGGCGCAGGATTGCTATCTCCACCGCTGTGCCTCCACTCATTAAGCTGATTTCAGTCCTGCAGTACCTGGGAATGGGTAACTTTTAGCACTCAGTTGCAATGATACATGGCATAGTACAGTCCACATTTAGGGCAGTCCTGTGTCAGGTCCTGGATGCACTGCTGTGCAACATGAACCAACATATGGTATTGGCCACGACCCAGGCACAGGTGAAGGAACTGAAGGCACAATTCTTTGGGATTGCACAAGTGCCCAATGTAATTGCAGCCCTGACTGCACACAGGTTGTGCTTGTTGCACCCTAGGCCCATGAGGCAGCATACCAGAATCAAGAACATTTCCATTCAATGAATGTCTGGATGACCTGTGGGCCTCACCATCAGCCACTGCTTTGCTCGCTACCCTGGATCCACCCACAAATCCATGGTGCTGCCCAACAGCACACTGCCGGCCTACATGGAGAGGCACAGGGAACAGCCCACCTGGATAGTGGGTGAGTACAAACCCTGCCAGAAATGCATGTCAAAGCACAAGAAATGAAAGGGGGGCATAGCCACAGGAAGCCTTGCATGCCACCATGAGCCACATTCAGCACCATCACAGCACCAGTACCATGTACAGGGGCACACAAGGGCACCTGCACATCACCAGCACTCCTAGACCAACACAGGTGATGGCCACACACTGCTCCATGCAGCATAATACATGGGACCACGACAACCACAATGCACCTTGTCTGTGCTGCAGTGCTGCTTTACACCTTGACACCCAAGAGCAACTCCACCCAGAGCACCACACAGGAAAGTAAAGTGGGAGGAATACACTCCCCATCCCCTAACCCACTGTTGATGATCAGTAGCAAAAACGGACATGAACCTCCCAGAGAGAGTGACCCATGAGTGCAAATGAACATGCATGAAAACAAAAATAAAAACTGGGGCCATGATGCTGATTCTCCACCATCCACTGAGACAGCTACATCCAAATACAAATGACCCTTCTCCCTGAACAGCCAGTCATGATGATAGCCACATCCTGAGGGTCTAGATGCACCACTGTGCCAATCACACAGAGGGAGCGGAACATGTGGAAAGTGGGCCACAAGGGTCATGGCGCCCCTTGCAGAGCAAACCCATAGAACATGACAACACCCTATTCCTAGTTGAAGTGGTTACATAACCGTACATGATGAGTAGGAGTGGCACCCACAACCCCATTCATATAGGTCAGCATCCACCGGCGCTACATCACATCAGTCATCTCATGTGCAGCCAACTGTCAGCCACCACAGGACAGCCCACTCAACCACACAGGGGGCATGTACGGGTCAGATGATACATGACATGAAACATGATGGATGCATACCAATCAGCCAATCACATTGCATGCCCTGGTTGCACACAAGGAGGCCCACAGTGCATAGTGTAATAATGCTTTGTCCCTGCAAACCCATTGAAGGTGCGTAGCCCTCATGTGCTCATTTCATCCCATGCTTGTGACTCAAGATGCCCGCAGCTCACATGGCTGATGACCCCTGTGTGGAATCCCCGCACACCTGCAAAGCAAGCATACAACCATACTCACAGTAGGCCACACATCTGTATTGAATGAACATTTGGACTATTGAAGGCACGATTCAGGTGCCTGGACCATACTGGAGGAGCACAAATGTGTACACCAGAAAAAGTCGGGATGATAGTGCTCACTTGTGCCATGCTGCCCAACATCTTCTGCCGAAGGAATGTGCCACTACTCCCAACACAGACGGGTAACCCCGAGGTGATGACAGTGATGATGAGCATGTGGCTTTGTCCAGGGCTCTTGCACACAGGGATGGGGTGAGGGAGGGGAGGTTGGCCAGACAGGCACTGATAGACAATTATTTTTAGTGCACATACCATGACCAGCACATGTAAAATAAAGAGCACTTGTACACAATCATGATTGTCTTGATTCATTAGGGACTAAACATGTAATTAGAATTCCCATTGGATGTATTCCATAAGTACGCCAAAATATGTTTGTTGTGGGCAGTCAGAAAACCCTCAATTTTGTGTTGACATGCCTCAAAGATGTCAAGACAGGCCATGACAGCTCCCAGGGGAGCAGTAGATGGTGTTGGGGTGGAGGTACGTTGCCTGGTTGGGTACGCTGCCTGGTGGGGATGCGCAGCGTGGTGGGGCTGTTTGCTGGTGAAGCATATGAAGGGGTGTCCTCATCAGCCACTGGGATGTGGGCCCAATGTCGTCGTGCCTGACCCTGTGGGCTTGGGCTGTGTGCCTCACCATGGTCAGGGCTCTCCAGTGGGGTGCGCAATTGCTGGTCCTGGCTTTCGTCATGTGTTAGGGACACAACTGCTTGCTGGTCATCCCTGCTTGCCCCCCAGCCTCCTCCTGGGTGGTTGTAATTGGGGCTGTGCCCTCAGCCTCATCTAGGTCAGCCCTGGTGGGTTGTGCCTTTGGTGCAGGTGTGGCACTGCTGCAGTGGGGAGTGGTGGGGTGTGTCCTCCACCTCAGTGTTCCCTTCAGTGTTCCCTTCATTGGGTGGTGGTGCTGGTGGAGGCGCGGTTGGGTGCATGATTGGATGGCCCTGCTTCGTCCTGCCCGGATGCCTCAGGTGATGCCTGTGTGCCTGTAGGGGAGATAGGGGGGCATTATGACACATTTTCTCACTTGTTTTGGCATGCATGGCAGTAGTTACATGGGGGGTGTTGCACAGGGCAGTCAGACTCATGCAAAGGCCTGGCCTGCTTGCATCTGGTAGTATATTGGTAGGTATGGGGAAAGGTGCAGGAGGGTGGAGGTACTTCGAGATGTAGGCATCCTGTGGTGGCATGGCAGGGGTACATTGGAGACCCAGCCATTGCTTGTCTGCCATGCATTTCTTACATAGGGCCAGCTGGACTGTTGCATTCAGTGGTTGAGGGGGGGCTGCTGCTTCACATGGCCAGCTGGCATTGGGGCACTTCTGTGCCCCTGCCATGTCTGAATGGTGCATGGTGCTAGGATGTGTCCCTTGGCTGCCCTACCCACTGCTCAGGGGTGGCCTAGGTGCACTGGCACATGGGTGCTCCCGTGGGCACCTGTGGCGGCTCCCACACAGTGCACCTAGTCACAATGCCTGGCTCATGGGTATTCACACTGGTGTGGTAGGCTGTTGGCATTGCATTTGGTATTGGGGTGTGGGGGTTCACTCACCTTTGGCCTCCTGGGTATCAGCGCCTGCCTCCGCTCCTCCTACTTTCTCTATCCCAGCGATGTCAATGATGGTGCTGCAGCGCTCCTCCCATGGTGTGAACTTAGGTGGTGGTGGTGATCCTCCCCTGTTGCCATGCAGTCTGTCCGGTGCAGGGCTAGAATGCCCTGACCCAGACCTGCAGGTGGCTGAACCTCTTCCTGCAGTCTTCCCCATCCCTCTGGGACACAGCCAACTGCAGACACCTTCTGGCTGATGGTGCCCCAGATGTTGGTGCGCCACTGTGAAGAGGTATTGTCTGGCGGGCTCCATACAGCTCATCATGTGGCCTATCACCTCCACCACCAAGATGTTCAGCTCTGACTTTGTAAATGTTGTGCTGCCTTGCACCTTGCACGCTCTTGAGACATTCTGGATGTTCAGCTGCTCTGGATGGCTGCCAGGTCCTCTGATTTTTTATGGATTAATTACTGCGCATGCAGGCGGCGGTAGAGCTATTTGCACTGGGATTTCGGGTGGTAGCCCGATTCCCGTGATATTGGCGTCCAGCCATATTAGTGGTACTGCCAGGGCCGTGTGCGTATGCCTGTCGACTTGTGATACAGTGTTATTTGCGCCACCACTCACATTGTTTATGCTAATACCGCTCGATGCTAAAAGCAGCTACTTAATGCCCAATTTGTGATAAGGCCCTGAGTCTGAAAACAAAAACCATAGTCAGCCCATATACCAGGGGCACTGGATTTGTTTGACACAAGAAGGTCCAAAATGCCCTAAAAAGATACTCTCTCAGTGTCTGACACATTTGATGAATGTGCAATGAGGCATATATCAAGTTTCTATCTTCCTAAAATGAATCACAATTTTAGCCATTTTTAGATTATTTGAAAATCATCAGGCAAACAAATGAGCACATATTTATAAAACATATCTAATTTTGTAGCATGTGGAATTCATTGTAAAACTAAAGAAACACATTTTCATCACTCGTTTTAGTCAGGACATCCCCGTAGTTCTTAATTGTGACCTCTTGCTTTCCTTTTGGTAACACAAATAGCAGTTGATAGGTGAAGTGGTACCTTACAGATTTCAGGACACCCTCTGTGGGGACAGTTAACAGTGTGTGCAGTGGTTATATTCTACTAGACCTCCAAAATGAAATAAGTATTGCATTCCTCTTTGGGATTGCATGATTCTTTTGCAAACTATGGGAACCTTAAACCAAGGGAATATGCACCCAGCTAAAATTGCTAAATGTATATAAACCAAGCTACTCACACACAATTGAAAAAGCCTCAAAATACCTCAATCAAATACTATACACCTCATATCACAGACGCTCCCAAAGCGTCCTATGACCCTATCACCATGTGCATGCCAGGTTTCCCTCTGGCCACAAATGTTCTATGCTCTCAACACGGATATCTAGAAAAGGAAAACCCACACTGACAAAGAGGTATGGGAGCTTCTGGTCTGCATGCATCAACACAACACCAATCCCATCTCTTTCAGATCCACCAGTATGCCTGATGACCATGCAAATAACAGTCGTGCATAGTCTAGTCAATAGCACAACATGACCATTAACATAGCTTAGCACAGCAGAACATGACATACCCATAATGTAACATAACCATAACATAAGAAAACATAAAACAAATGCAGCATTGTTTGGTTGCAGGCATTAGCTAAAGGAGAAAAGTGGTTGTTTCCAGCAAAAACTAAATTGAGCATATGCATGTAAAGACAATTAAAAGAAAAAGAACATTTGCTCTTGGAAACCACAGATATTTAGCTGTGCGTTAAATGTAGTGGGACACGAATAGGATGAATAATGCTGTTGCTACTAGTAGGTGGGGCATCAGCAATTTGAGGGGGGGGAACATAATACATTCAGTAAAGAAACCTCCTTCAAAGGGCCATTGGGGCGTCATGGTTGCAGCACAAGAAAAAAACCTCCTCAAGTTATGGTTTCTAAATCAACCATAACTTCCTGACTGCCAACGAGAAAAAAACTAAAATAAAAACATAAAAAAAAAATTGGCCACCACCAGAAACTGCTCATTATGTTGATTCATGTATTGATGTGTTTCATTCCAGTCAGAATTTGGGTTGTCAGTTTACTTTTTACAGTTATGTCTGTTTTTGTTGTCCTTCACACTACCTCTTAAATTGCCTTAATTCGTGTGTGGTTCACCTGCTTTTACTAACTTTGGTCAGGTGATTTTGTATGTAAATATGTTCTATCTAGAGCGCTTAGGTGAAAGCACTATATACATAACACAGCATCATCATTTCATTTAGTCTGTTGCTCAAGTTGGAATGGGGTTCATATGCATGCTGCTTGATTTGGCATCAGGGATATATTTCACCAAAATGCCACGGGCAGCGGAAGTGACATCACATGAACCTTGCCCTCTGATGACATCACAGGAAGTGATGTCATTTGACCCGACCCCTAAAGTGACATCAGGGGAAGTGATGGAACACAACCGTTTACCCCTTGACAAAACAGAAAATGGCATCACATAACATTGTTTCTAAGTACACTATGAAAAATATGGTTACAATATTACTGTAACGTGATATACATTTCATGCAAGAATGGATCAATATATGTACCGGCAGAAAAAAAAAATGCTATAGCTGCAACTTGCGAAAAGAAAAATAGATCGTCTGAAATTGATGCTTATTCTACCCTACATGCTTTTTGGAGGATTCTGTCTGTATTGTGAATTTGATGTGTTTAGAAAAGACTAAATCAGTGACTCACCCCCTGAAGTGTGCCTGAAATAACCTTTAATGAGCCTAGCAGTTATTATATGGAATTCCAGAAAGACAAATAGCTCAAATAGCCACATGGCATGGCCCCAGCACAGGAGCTTCAATTAGTAAAAAAAATTCAAATATATGAAAAACATTTTTTAATTTTTTTTAGGGGTAGCAAGGGAGACCACATGGGTAGCAAGGGTAACCGCAGGGGTCGCCCGTGCGACCCCTGTCGCCCCCTAAATGACGCCCCTGGTTGGCATCTGTGGCATTAAGATAAGTGCAATGATACAGGCGACCCACTAAAAATCGTTCTGCTGAAAATGGACATGACAATGCTCTAATGTCTTTAGTCACAACATATCATGATTTCAAAATCAGTGGAGTACTACCGCTTAAAAAAAAAACACTCGCATGCACTGCCATCCAACATCAACGACTTTTGTCGAAATAATCAGATATATCGAGAGTTCCATGAAGTCTTCTCTTCAGCAAACAATATGTTTCAGGTAACGTATTGTGCCATCATAGAAAGGCCAACACAAAGTAGACACAATTTCAAAATATAGTCGTTTCCTAATTATATTGTTGCAGTTTGTAAGCAGTTTATTGCCTCATTATATAGGTAGCACTGCGTCTCACCACGTGTTATTGTGTAATCAAATGAGCACAATGCATCATCTTCAGCTAAAACTAATGCACTCCCAGATTTGTGTATAATCTATGCTGCATAATTAAATGAACGATGCACATGCAGGTTATGTATGCACAGGAGGATGATTATTCATCGTGTGTCTTAAATACAAACTGAACGCACAACCAGGTTTCTTGCAATAAACATTGCTCTCGCTGACCACCTACAGTGCTGAACTTGTCAAAGACAATTTTCTAAGCATTAATATACATTGGTTTGTTAATGAAGGCAAAGGCGCAGAGATGACTTCGTTCTCTGGAAGAGATGGCATTGCAGCAGAGACAGCGCTGATGGCACTGACTCAACAGCATAATAACACTGTGATATTAAGACGAACATAGGACACTGTAATTTGCAGATTCTCCAAAATTCCCAGAACTGGTGCACGGGATGAAAAAAAAAAGTATGTCAGCCGTGGTCCTGAACATGCCATACGCTTGCAATGTAATTCTCGAAAATGTCGACCATAACACCATTGTGGTATACTTGTGGCATGTAACTCCGCAGATACCTTGCACGTATCTGTGATGCAGTTCGAGCAATAACCCATTTCATTAAGCAATGCTGGTGCGGTGTATTTTTACGTCGACGTGACCAAGGTATCCTATATCACTCTACGAGAATGGATAGGTAAATGCATACAAGAAGACTAAAGTACATTCCAAAAACCCAAGCATATTCCAAAGACGCACTTACGTCATGACTATGAATGAGTAAATCAGTGGGCGGTTGAATCCAATAGTGTAAGTACGAGAATGCCCTACCAACAAAAACAGCAACCACACAACACACCTACATAAAGCCAGAGCACAGAGAACACACAGAACACACAGACACACGCACCGACAATGGCCCATCCAAGCAGTGGGAGTAGCCTTGAGACAGAAAGCAAGAAGAATATCAATCACACAGATGCAGAAATAAGACTTATCAACCACTTTTGCATCACTCACAATGAGGCGCCTTATGTTCTGCATGGCAACAATTTAATGCAAACATGTGATAGTACATTGCAGACCATATCAATGCCCTTAATGTGCAAATTCGCAGCATGCATGAGGTGAAGAAACGATGGCAGGTCGTAAGAATACCCCAAATTTGCAGCTCACCATTGTGTCAGCATAACACCTGCAAGCAAGATGATTGCATTGTTGCAGTGTGTGGATGTGAGAAAAGGTAATGGGTCAGTGACTGGTCGGTGAATGGATGTGATTATGTGGGTGTTTCAATGTTTCTGGTGGGTGCCTATGAGGATACTTCAGTGTGAGTGGATGTGAGTGAAGGTGTATGGGTGAGGCACTGGTGGGTGGAGGAGTATGAATGTGATTGTGTGTGTGTGTGCATGCGCATGTGTGTGTGCTCGTGTGTGTGATCATGTGCGCGCATCTGTGTGTGTGTTTGTGTGTGCCTTTGTGGAGAATGCAGTGTATGGATGCGAGAGAAGTTTATGGGTGAGTGACCGGTATGCCAGCGTTTGAATGTTCCTGTTGGGTGCCTGTGTGGAGAATGCAGTGTGAGTGGAAGTGAGAGAAGGTGTATGGGTGAATGACTGAAGGGTGAATGGATTGTGCGTGTGTGTATATGTTCTGTGTGGGTGGGCGGGTGCCTCTGTGGAGATTGCAGTGTGGGTGTATGTGAGAGAAGGTAATTGGGTGAGTGACTGGTGGGTGAGTGGGTATGGATGTGATTATATGGGTGTTAGAATGTTCTGGGTTGGTGGGTGCCTGTGTGGAGAATGCAGTGTAAGCGAATGTGAGTGAATATGAGAGAAGGTGTATGGGTGGGTGACTGGTGTGTGAATGCACATGAATGTGATTGTGTGTGTCTGTGTTGGTGTGCATATGTTCTGGGTGAGTGGTGCCTGTGTGGAGAGTGCAGTTTGAGTGTATTTGAGAGAAGGTGTAGGGGTGAATGATTGCTGGGTGACAGGGTATGAAAGTGATTGTGTCTGTGTGAGTGTGAATGTTCTATATTGGGTGCCTGTGTGGAGAATGTAGTGTGAGTGAATGTGAGAGAAGAGGTATTGGTGAGTGACCGTTCGGTGAAAGGGGATGAATGTGATTGTATGTGTGTGCAATGCACTGGGAGGCTGGGGATCACTGTAGCATTTATGCTATATTTTACTGCCATTTCCGAGCAAAGCCAAATTCATGTGTGTTATTACGTGGCTAGACTGGCATTTTGGTGCATCCAGTCTAGCCATTGCTTACTGTGGCATGACATTTTTGTTCAGGGCATTTATGATAAAGTAAGCATGATAAGTGCTATTAAATTGCTAGACTGGCATTTTGGTGTAACCAGCACACATTTTTCTTACTATTGCATGACTTTTGTTTTACTGAGTATCTGTGATGAAGCATGTGTGATACATGTTCGTACATGACTAGATTGCACAACATTGGAACCCGTTTGGAGATGGTTTTTTGTTGTGGCATGGCACGTTTAATGGCCAATCCATAAGAGTATGTTCTTACATAGTGGTGCCGGCATATATTGGCAGAGCCAGCTGTGTCATTTTTCATAGTATCATTACGGGCATGATGCGCAAAGTGAAAAATTAGCCTTTTCTGATACATCTATTGGACTTTTTCATGAGTTACCCTACAAAACCCATTACAAACTGGCCATTTGCACAATTCTCTGTGTGCTGTATAACGTACCATTTTAACCATGCATTCAAAACATTTTCTCTGGGGTGGGAGAATCCCACCAGACCCATTGTCATTTGTTTGGACTTGGTCGCTCCTGCATACTTGTGTCAAATAATTACACCCTTCAATAAAACAACTCACCAGTCACCAATAGAGCCTGGTATATTTGGGGGGAAGGTACTACCCCCTTCTTTCTATGCTAGGTTCAAAATGTAACCTTTGATTAAAAAAACATACTTACATCTTTCACCAGCATCAGTGTGTGACCCTGCAGAGGCATGATCATCATGGACATTATGCACATGTGGTGGTCCATGCTGGCCAGGGTGTGGCATGCCCCTTGCTTTGTTAAGGAGCTTTCAGGAGGGGGGTCAGAATGGCTCACAGTGGGGCCCCAAATTATGTGCTGCGCCACTGATCACATGCAAGGCACTGATGATACTATGTAACCGCATGCTAGTGTAAAGTAGACCCTTAAGAGGTTGAAAGTACTACACCCAACAAAAACAAAGGCAACACAAAAAGGGCAATACTCACTTTTCACTGTAGAACAGCCAATAACACCAGGGGTGCAGCCAGGATTGTCTAGCAAATGGGGCCTGATGCTAATGTATTTGGGCCCACTGCACTACAAAAATATCTGTAAATGCCCACACAGCGCTGCTGAGTGGGCATTTACAGATTTTGAGTGGGCCTTGCCTCTCAGGCCCTACCCTACCTACGCCTCTGAATAACACATTTGTAAGTTTAGGTCTTGAAATGTTGGTAAAAGTGTACTGTGTGGCACAAAAAGCATGTGTGGTCTCTTGTGACTTTTCCTGTATGAGAGAGGTTAGGAGTATCCTGTTTAAGGAGAGGGAGAACCAGCATGCAAAACATAAAGTCTTCACATGTACAGCTATTTAGAAACCTTTTACAATGTGAAGGAATGTGACAAAGTGAGTTGTGGTGAAGGAACGTGTGGGGTTGGGATTCAAAAGTGCACCCGATGTGTTGTATGCTTGGTTTTTCAATAACACTGTTCTGTGCCAACAGAATAGGTGTGATCTTCATTGAAGGAGTGCTGTGCATGGAATGTTGGCTGTCTGTCGGTGTGTCCCTGGGACTGGGATCAAAACTGCTGTTCTCATGCAGTAGGTGACTGGAAAATGGATATGTGTGAGGCAAAAGGGGAAATCAGGCTTGGCTTCATGATACTGTGTGATTGAAGCACTGAAGATGCCCCCTAGAGCAAAACATGATATTGTATGGAAAGTCAGAAAAAGTCTCAACAAGGAACAAAAGGCATTCTCAAAACACACTGAGCAGTCTCCAATGCACACATCTCCAATAGGTACATTTTGACATCCCAGCTGAAATACACAGTGATTTGCTCCCATACTCACTCAGTTTCCTCTTACACTCACATATACATTGTAAACCTTGTCAAATAGAGCTTGACAATGTCTGATGAGGTGAGGATTGACCGTGCAGCCCACTCTGCTCTCGATGTGAGATGTTAATGATTCATTGAGGCGTACAATGCTGCCCTGAGATAAAAAGCTGCATGGGATATGATACCCAAAAGTTTGATGATACCTCCTCAATAGTGTCCTTAGCCCTCACAAAGCTGCCTCACATAACTAATTGTATCTGCTCTGAACATTGTGATCTTTGCCATTTAATTTGTATAAGACACGTTGTTTTTCATTCGCTTACCAGTGGAGTGGTGCACGAATCCAGATCCTTGAATGTGTGCCTATAAGATTATCCCAGTGTTTTCAATAATTCTGTAACACCTATCACAGACAATTGATCAGGGCGATCCCGGTTATACAAAATGGAACACACAATCGGACCACTATTTGTATCAAACATATATTACTGTGCACTACATAAAGGGAGAATCGTCGCCACAGGTAGGTGAGCCCTGTACATTCCCAATGAAGAAGCATACAACACTCTACATACAAGTTTACATACTTTTGGACTGTAGATGAAGGTCTGTGGTAGCTTGCTCACAGGAAGGTTGATGAGTTCAGAATAAGAAACCATCATAGATGATGTGTGCAATCCTCAAAATGTCCCACAAAGCAGGGTTCTCCACCACTTGCCATACATGCAGCACTGCAACCCACTTAGACATATGCAATGCGTATTGCAGGTCTCCTACCTACTACCACCAACACAGCATATAGCATATGTACGCTGCATAGGGCTTTGAGCCATCTGATCACAACCATCAATTACCCAGTAACAGCTGAGTAGCTGATGCCCAAACAATCAACTTTACAGCCACAACTAAAAAGTGTGTCAAACATAGAACACGCGGTACACGAACACTGGTCTATATTTGCAAAGGTCTCTGATAAAGGACACAAATGGGCCATTATTTTCCTCCTTTTTGGGGTGAGCTTAGTGTACTTTGCAGTGTACTCTGTAGGTTTTGTAGACTGGTATTCTGGTGCTGTTGATGTGAATGAACACAAAGTTGTACTACAACTTGCACGTGTTTTTGTGCACCCTTTCCTGAAAAGACTGCACACTAGTAAATGCGGAGTGTCTGAAGCTTGTTTCCTGTGTACAGTGCTTACACATAATTTATTTTGTGGGTTCATCAGTGATTGAACCCTCTTCCTTGGCCTGGCCTCCCTCACTATCTATGATATCAATAAAGAAGTGATGTATAAGTATACATCTCGAATCAGGGGAAAGAGAAACATATTTTATTGTGGTTTTTATTATTATCTGTTCCGAAGGAAATCAGAGGTGGGAAAAGTTCAGAAATTACCTCTCCTGCCTCATCTGTGGATTTATATCATTGTGTTTTAATTGCTGTCATACAATCGCTCACTTGTGCTTCTGTTTTTTAGTGACTCAACTGCCTTCTTCTTAATTCCATCCTCTAGCACCTAAAGGTTGTGCAAGCACAATTGCATGTGTTGCAAATGCACATATTCTGATGAGAGACTTTTTCGGACAGATGCCTTGTTCTTTGAATAGGAAAAGTCTGTAGCTACAGTTATTCCATCTTGTCTGGCACAGAGGTTCACAGACTATCTAACAATTTCCAAATCTGAGAGATGCCTCTGTAGCAGATGTAATATACCCAACAGATTCATTCCTCCGGGACATTCACCATTCACCACTTCCCTTCAATAAATGCAAAATGGGTTATTAGTTCTTTGTCCTTCTTTGTCTAGAAAATTCATGTGGATTCTCAGTACTTGGCTTTTATCCTCGGCTTCTAAGTTCATGAGGGTTTTCTGTGCTTTGACCTTGTTCTATGCCTAGTAAATGCATTTGGGGTTGTCAGAACTATGGCATTCTTTTCAGTCAACTAAATGTGACATACGCAGTGCTTTGACCTCTGCCTATCCCTGACAAAATCCATGTGAAATTCGTTTTGCATTGGCCTTCTCCTGCAGAATGCACCAGAGTTGTTGAAAACAAGGGGAAGAAAAGACCACAGGATTCCATATGGGGCGATGAGCTGAAAGCCCAGCAGACAAAACCACAATGGGGCAGAAATGAGGGACAAACAAAACAGTAGGAAGAAGCGCACTGTATAACAGAGCGAGGCACAGAGCACAGGAAAATCAAGAGGCCAGAAAGGCAACTGACATCTACCAGGAGTAGGAAAGCAGGGGGTTGCAACGCACCGCATTGGTGTTTTGCCGGCATAAAAAGACTTTCTGAATCCCGGCGGGCATCTTAGAAATAGACTAGACCATTCACTGAACAACATGGTGGCACACACGTGCGTTGGACATTCCGCACATGATGTAATTATCTATTTTGCCTGTACCAGCAATGCCACAAGGACCAGCAGACAGCTGTGACAGTATGATAGCCAACCTTCATCTTTTTTGGCACCTTTTGCTTCTTCCTCCATTTTGGCATGCATTTGTGAGAGCTTGGTAATTACCTCAGTGAGGGTCCTGTTCGCTTCGTCATTTGCTGGATCGAATGTACAGAAAGATGATACGATCTTGGCGAAAAACTCCTCCTTCCATGGCTGTGAGGAGATCCAGACATATGTATTCTGGAGGGCCATTAACTTCACTGCTCGGAACTCTTCTTTTAGGGCGTTGAAGCCGTTGACGGTCAAGTTTATTGTTTGCATCAGCTCACATCTCGTGATCTGGAGCCATTTTGTGTTTGTGTATGTCTGTACTGCTGCAACAAACGAGGCTAAGAACATTTCAGTCCTGCTGAACAATTGATGTTTGGGTGGTATGTCGTCTAGAGTGTCTTATATTGCTGATGATAAGTAGTTTACTTTTTCACTTTAGTTAAATTGACAGACCTCTTCTTCTTTCTGGTAGAGTCCATTTTAGTGAATTAGCCTTGATGTCCTTCTGTGGCACTACTAAAGCAGGTGTATTAATGTGCACCAGCGAACATACTCCTTTCCAGTTGGGTGGTAGTTTCTCATATGCCTTGCATCCGCAAGGCCAATAGTGATCTATTAGTACTACCATTCTAACTTTCATGCCTGGAGCTTTTATTGTCTGCTTGCATTCCTTGTTCTCTCCAACCTTTACTGCTCTGTCATTCTGGAAGCATAATGCTGCTCCCATGAGTGATATTATGTACATGGGCCCAGCCTGATTGTCCACCCATATTAGTATATTTTCACTTGCTTCCCATATTATCAGGCATTTGTCATTCTCTTCTTGTACTATATGAAATTGAACTGTTAGGAGTGTATGTGCCTTGTTCCCTACTACTCCTTCTTTCCATCCTTCTGTGGTGTACTCTTGGCCATATACACACATTTGTGATCTTTGCCAGCATCCTGGTTCCCCTACTATTTCTGGTGGTCCTTTCTTGGGGCAAGGTAATTCTTTTCATGTTATTGTTTTTGTCTCTCCTTTCTGTGGGCCGTCAGTGATATATTGTATAGCTTGGTTCTTTTTCCAATAACTTTCCATCATGTCTAGTGTTTTTATATAGTTGCTTCATAGGGAAAAGTCATTTTGGACATCCACTTCAAGGTTGCTGTTTTTCCTTGGAATCCTCCTTGGATGGTACACATTAATAGGTACATAAGACACTGTGCTGTTACTGCTAATATTTAAATTTCCACAAACGTTCTGGAGGCACTCATGGCATAGGGGATGAGAAAGCAGACAAGGCAGCTCTCTCCAGCGGTCTGCTTACCTATTTTAGTCATGTGCTCTTACCACATGTTATTGGATACTAAAGCAGTATCGGTAAGATAGGAATCAACGCCCCCAATATCTATATTAGCACTGCTTCTACCTCTCCTTGCTAGTCTGGCAGTGCTCACCTCCCAGCCTGACATGGCCAGAAGTGGGGTTATGTTAGTAGGGGTCACATCTTTGTTTTCCACAATGAAAGATATTTGCCAAGAAATGAGCACAATCCCAAGCAAGAAAATGACACAAGTCGACAGTATCACACTTTTAGTCATGGCATACATTACTCACTCCGCTTCAGGAACTTGTGTAGCTTTGAAGATATTGATGAACCACCTGCAATGCACTAGAAATGCGTTATTATGGTGTTATTTCCTAGTAGTTTAAGAGCTGCAGTCGTGACGTTGCTCTACCACGATAAGGAACAATGGCCCTCATTACAACACCGGCGCTAAACCATGGCGCTATTAGCACCATGGTTGGTGCCGGTGTTGTAACGAGTCCGCCATGGTGAAATGGGGAAATACCACCCCATTCCAAGGTTGGAGGGCCGGTAGTTCCCCATTTCACCATGGCCCTTCCCCATTCCCATTTTTGCCCCATAGGGCTCAATGGGAATGGGGAAGGCGGCAATTACGGTACCGCAAATTGAGGTACCGTAATTCTCAGCGAGGTCCCTTTGCGGGTCCCTACTTTAACGGCTGGTCCAGACCAGCCGTTCAGGTCGGGTCCCGCAAAGGGACCTCATAGTAAGGCGCTAAGTGGTTAACGGCACCGCAGCCTTTTACAGCGCTGTTAAACACTCAGCGCCTGGGTCGTAATGAAGCCCAATGTGTATTCTAGGGTCACAAAGAACTTAATTACTGAGGGACTTCCTTGAGGAAGTCATGGGTATGTTTGGGAATAATGGGATAGGAAAATACACAGAATAAAATGGTAGAGGGCATTCTAACAAAATTGACAAATTGTCCTTGAAAGGTCGAGGGGTGAGGGTCTTGGGGAAGCATGGGACAATGGAGAAATCACAGTCGCTACTTTCATGATGAATGTTGTCAGTGTGCGAAAAGAAAAGAATAAACAAACAGTGTATTCTCACTCGGGATGTGTAGGAAGTCCTTTCCCTATCTCTCTCGCTCAGGAGTGAGTAATGGTAGGCTGGCCTCTGCTGGGGTCTAATACTCTTTGTTGATCTGTTTCTTCTTCTTCTTGCGGGACATTGGCCCTTTCACTGTTGTTGATAGGAGAGTCTGATGCTCGACAGGGCTTGATGTCACTGAGGAATGCTAGGCCTTCTTGCTTCACTGCTCGATCTGTTCACTTTCCTGTTACTTTCCTGGAAGAAAGAGGGGTGCCTCCAGTGTTTCCATTGTCATGGAGACGGAATGACCAGGATGACCGCAGCACACTTGCATGGAAAACCACATGGGCGCTGCTGATGCAAAGCCGTAGATGTGCCTGTCTCTGTTGGTCTGTGACACCTCTCCTTGAGAGCCGGCGTGGCAAACCCAAAGCCGACTGACACTTCCAGCGTGGATATAGCCACCAGGTAAGGAGGGGTGGATGAAGCTGCAGAATGGGACAAGCTGAACACAACGCAACATTCAGTTCAGGCAGAGGCATCTTCTCACTATGCACATACCTTATTTCTCTGGCAGAAGATGCCCTCTGTCGGAGCAGGTGCAAAAGCAGCTTAAGAAGTTGATGGGGATGAAGGCTAAACCATGATCCGAAATCCAACTCATTATAGTACACTATTATAGGACAATGCCAGATAACATGAGAAAAAAGTGCAAGGAAAGGATGCAAGAAGAGGCAAAGTTAGAGCAGAAGAAGTTGTCAGAATATACGATGGAAGGGGCAATGTTAATTAGCACGGAAGGACCATGTACCCGGCATGCGCAGAACAGATCACTACCCACAGGAGGAGGTTTCATGGGGCAGGGAGACACGTATCATGGGTTTAAAGGAAGAGGGGGGCAACTAGAGGAAGAGAGTACAGGTATCAGATGCAGCACTGTCAAGAGGGATTCTCAGGGCGATATGAGAGACAAATGGGAGGACCACCACAGTGTTGGGCGTGTAGACAGATAGGGCACATTTCACAAGTGTTTAGGAGCAGGGAGACAATGCAACAGAATAGGGGGATGCGATATCAGCCCACATAGCAGGGAGAACATACTGATTACTATGCTCCAGACCAAACACAGCGACAGGTGCAGACATAGGACACACACTCACTCACAAGCATACCCGCCTATGACACAGACACCGAGGTACAGGGGCCTGCACAGGTCTACTCACAAGTACCACCTGTACCACAGATGCAGAATAATGCACAGTCACCATACAGAGCAAAATGATTGGACACTGACACACACAGACTCAATGGCATTGACTCCCATAAGAAGGGTGACTGTGGTGGGGGGCAACATGTTCACAGGAAACTGAATGTCCTTGTACCCACAATAGGACAGTACACAATAGGACCTGATAGGTTCCATCCTATCGATTACACCCAACCTGTCAGAGGAACCACGTATATTGGGTGACAATAGTTAACAAGACCTTCTTCTTTCTAGTAGACATGGGGGCGACTAGACTAGATCCTGTCTCAGGGAGCAATAGTATCCAATGTCAGGCAACGTCATGAATGTGCAGGGATTTCTTTTCTAGGAGAAGGGTACAGATTAACTACTGTGACTGACAAAGAATTGTTCAAAAACAACCACCAGGATCACAAGATTGTGTTCGACATTAGCTTTACATACTGGGTGAAAGTACACTACAGAGAGGGACCGCAGAGAATAGCAATGATGCTATAAGCACTGCTGTAATTTCTTGAGGAAGACTTGGCTAAGGTCCCCAGTGTCTTATGGACCACACGTCCCTATGACGTGTTTTTTTTAAAGGAATAGGAGCAGTGAAGATAAAGCTTGAGCCAGGAGCCATTTTACCAAAAGCAAAGCAATATCCTGTTGAGGGAAGCAGATTAGGGCATTTACGAGACCATTGCATCCCCAGTTAAACAAGGCATTCTAATACCATCAAAATCACTGTGCAACACAGTGGTGTACCCTGTGAAAGGACAACAGGGGAGTTGTGGCATTCTATACAGGATTTACACCCTTTGCACCACATTGTTGAGGCAGAATTCCCTCTAGTTCTGAATCAAGTGACAATTTTTTTGTAGCAGTCCTATGAAAGCTACCCGCTTTACGGTTATAGATTTGAAGAATGCCTTATTCTCTATACCGCTCCATCCAGACTTAAAAAATGTGACTTCTTTTTTTATATAGAACTAAAAAAAATGGAAATACTTTCAGCTGCCACAAGGGTACTGCGAGTCCCCTTCCATATTCAACTGGGTCCTCAAGATGGACGTAGGCAATGTACAGTTATAAAGTGTTGTTATACAGTACATAGATGACATTTTGATCTGCAGCAAAGCAGAAACGCAGTGTAGGAATGACTCTGTTGAGAGTACTTGCAGACGGTACTTGCAGAAAAGGGGTGCAAGGTAGACAAGGCCAAATTACAATATTGCCAAAAGGAAGTATTATATATTGGGCAACTAATGTAGCAATGAGGGTGAAAGGTGACCCCAGAAAGATCAGAGGCAATTCGCAAGACCCCAAAACCCAAGATGACAAGACAAATGCAGCGGTTTTTATGCCTCTGCAATTATTGCAGAGCATGGGTATTTGACTACAATACATACACAAGGGCTTTGTTAAGTGCACTGAAAGAAACACAAAGAGGGGAGGGTACATTACAGTGGACAGAAGAAATGACAATGGCATTTGGTGCTGAAGACAGCAATATGCACAACACCAGTGTTGGGGATTGCAGACTATTAGGATGAGTTTTACTTATTCTCACATTCCAATGGAGTAGTAATGATCACAGGTCTAACCCAGATTATAACCATGGGTCACAAACCACTAGCTTACTACAGCGGGAAACTAGATCCAGGGATGTGAGAACACTACTCATGTGAGCAGGCACTGGCTGCTGCTGCATTTGCAGTGGAGAAATCAGCGAGTGATACCATGGGATGCAGGACCACTCTTTCTGTGCAGTATTCTCTCTTTGCAATATTAGAATGACCCAAAAGCACACTGACTTCAGAAAAGACATCAGGGTATGAAGTGATACAATCCAATCCAGCCATAAAGGTAGTAAGGTGCCGACTGGTGAACCCACTGCCAATTGTCACTGAGCCCATAGAGGAGGGAGATGATGTACACGACTGCACCACAAACATAGAAAGCTATGACGACATCCCGAGAGTAAAGGAGAGCCCACTTGAGGGGGAAAAGTGCTTTACAGTGATGGTTTGTCAACTTTAGACCAGACCATGGGGGCGAGACATACTGGATGGCAGTAGTGAGGGTAAAGGAGGATGGGACAAGTGAGGTGCTAGTAAGCGCAAGTTTACCGCCACATTTTTCAGCACCAGCTGCAGAGCTAGTAGCTCTAATATTGTCACTGGAACACAGTAAGAACAAGGAAGTGACAGAATATTCAGTCTACAGACAAGGCAGTTAGTCATAAATTCTGCCACACCAGGCCCTACACTGAGGGTAGTGAGAGGAGCCAAAACTCGTCTACTGGGTCCATTCCAACATCTTCATGTTGATTATGTAGAAATGCTCCATGTTTATCAGGGCTACCGCTACATGATAGTGGTTGTGTGCCCATTCTCCTGATGGATCGAAGCCAGTCCCTGTTCCCATCCTGTTGCCCTTCAGAAAGCAACATTCCTGGTTAGAGAATTGTTCCCAAGTTGGGGCGTATGTGAGGTCTTGCAGTTGTGCACAACTGCCGTCACTAAAATCTGGCTCCACTTTCTGCCTTTAGCATTATTCGCATTGCGCAACAAACCAGGTTCTGACTACCACTTAACCCCACACAAGGTGGTAACTGCACCATGCATGCAAGTTTCCCTGTCTCTTCCCACTAGGGCTTTGACAGACCCAGACTCAATGGGCCTCATTACAAGTCAGCCGGTCCGGAAACAACGGTGGCAGTACATCCGCCACCACCGTTGTTTCCGGACCGGCTGATTCCGAGTCCTACAGGTGGGAGGTGTCACTCCCGCCAGGTCTGACCTAGCAGGAGTAACACCACCGGCCTGCAGGCGGACATGGAAACACCAGCTCTGTCATAGATGGAACCAGTGTTTCCATGGTCCCCATGCCTTGGGAATGGGAATTTACAGGATTCGGCCTCCAGAATTACTGGGCCACCAGGGTTGCAATGCCCCGGTGATTCCGGCAATCACATAGGCAGAATGGTATTACTGGTCTGGCGGCAGCCTGCCAGTTTTTCCGGCATGGCAACCACCAGACTTGTAATGAGGCCCAATGTCTAATGTATTGGGACCAGAAATGTATGATTACACTGCTGCCTTAATGGCTAGTGCCTCTTTTATTTCTCGCCCACTGCAGGCACAATGGGAGAGGCCCAAAGCAAAGGAAAGAGGTCACGAAACAGAAACACACAAAGAATGGCTCAAACCACCACATCTCTACCCTGGGGCTAACCCACTGCTACAGGACTTCACCAGGACCTAATTCAAGGCCGGCTTCATAAGCAGCTCAGCTGGAAGGAAAGCCATGCCTCAGCTCTCACTCTCGCAGCCCCGTTCCCACTGCCCATTCTCCTACTGCTGTTTACATGTGTTAAGTCCTTGGGCCTCATTACGACCCAGGCGGTAAGTTACCGCCTGGGTCGTACCTTTACCACCATGGCGTAAACTACGTTTACGCTATGGTGGTTGGCGGACTTACCGCCCCATTCCGAGGTTGGCGGGGCAGTAAGTCCCCATTAACCCATTTACCCTTCCCCATTTTTGCCCCATAGGGCATAATGGGAGTGGGGAAGGCGTTAATTACGCCACCGTAAATTACGGTGGCGTAATTAACGACAAGGTCCCTTAGCGCCATGGATTTTAACACCTGCTAAAAGCAGGTGTTAAATCCTCCATGGCGCTAAGGGACCTCGGAATCAGGCGGTAAGGGTCGGCGCTGTTTACGCCTCCGTAAACCCCTTACCGCCTGGGTCGTAATGAGGCCCCTTGTCTCCATCACTTCTTCTTGCCTGTTGTTCTATGTCTACTCTCCTCTGCTATCTACTTAGTCCCCAGTGCTTTATTCCTGTTGTTTGTCCTTTTTGGGCTACTGCATCCCTTCCCCCTGTTGCATTTTTCTTGTGATTGCCCTACCACCGCTGGCCCCTGCCACCTGACCTTTTCACCTGCCTAACCTGTGCTGGTCCCCGTCTGGCCTGCTGTTTCCAGCTGCTGGAGTCTGCCTATCTATATTTTATGGCAGCATCCATCATCCAGCCTTCAAGTGGCATCACTCGATACCCCCCTTCAGTGTTTACACTGTTACTACACTGCATAAACAGAGTGTTGCCAAGTTCATGGTGAAGGAAGGCTGCTTCCCACATGGAGTGGTGTTGTGTTTCCGCTGGCTATGTGGAACTGCTCTACCTGTGACCAGATTGCCACCATAGAATCCTGAAAATCTACAGGTAATTGGGTGAAATGACTCCAGATATGTATCTATGTTTTCTCTTCTTACTCGACAGGATGTGTATTGAAGGATTTTGGAATTAAAAAACATAAAGATGAGTATGAATTCAGTATTTCTAAATGCAGATTGAAAGTTGATGCAAGAGTATACATAAAGGGCCCGATTTATGGAATACTGCGCATAGATCCTGCAATGCCTGCGCGCTGAGAACGAATCTGCCCGAGCATGCACGCAGAAGTTTTTCAGCACGCTCTGCATATTCATGGAACTGTTTGAGCAAAGTAACCGTATACACAAGTCGTGGCAGAAATGCCCCCGAAAAGCCCCCACACAAAGCAAAAACAGCCAGAAATAGCACCCTTGCATGCTCCCTGGGCCTAATAATTGCAGCCTTCAAACAGTGTGTGGGGTCCCCCATAAATGGCCTGCATCTCTGGGACCTTGCATGGGGTCCCCTCTAACTGTTACCTGCACCCCATCAATGTGATTACGATTCATCATTACTTGGGTAACACTCTGAAAATATGCATGTGCGCACCCCTAAATCTGACACCCAATCTTACCTGTATGCAGTGAATCCTAGGCACAAGTGTCTGTTTACCAGCCTTTGGGTGGCAGACAGAGTGACAGCTTTGCATGGCCATTTCCCGGTCGTGAGGTTGTGCGGTCGGATCCATGAATACGCATCGTTCCGCGCAATGGTGGGCGTATGATGGATTGTGGGGACTTGTTCCTCGTAACAGCCACATTTTCCCTTGTTCTTCCTCATTTTACGAGTTCTGCCTCCTCCCTGCCCTCTGCAAAAACCATTCCCATGCTCTGCGTGGTGTCTCACGCAAGGCACTCGGCTGCTCTCAGATACGTGCCGAGCCTGCGCAAAGTCCCTGCAGAGTACAAAAATTGACAAACAGGATTTAGCATGCAGTTTGGCAGGCAAAGTCCCCATTTACCACATAAATAATTCCATGAATTGGGCCCAAAATCTTATTCACATCTCTAAACTCAGGAAGACACAATATTACATGCACTTACTCAATCTGTCTAAAACAATAATACTCCTATGAAAACCCATATAAATATCATATTGTCCTACAAATGTAAATGTCATAAAAATGTTACAACTTTTGCATTCATTAGGTTGCTATTGTAGCCTGAATTATTTATTTTTCAAGTTATGGCAGGTGCTGATAGTTGCATTTGGGAAAAATTATCTACTTTATGCAATGCATTACACCCTTGCCCTCCTAGGAAACTCTCACTCTCAGGAGTGCAAGGTCTTGTAAAATGACATGATACATAACTTTCTAGAACAAGAGTAAACCAAAATACATGTTGGACACAAAGTGGCTTATTCATCAACATTTGAAGAAGACATAGCAATCACACTATGTATACTTCTCCATATAAAGAAAGCGTTTCTGCTCAAGGTTCGGATATTACCGTAAACACCAAGAGAGGGGTCATTATTGTGGGATAATGTGTGGAATATTTTTATCCACACCAATGTGCCACACTGCACCCCTTTGCCAATGGGGAAAGAAAACTGTCAAAATGGAGTGGATAACCGTGTGTCCGCCAAATCTGCAAAAGTGCACATAGTGCATAAACCACACAAGAGCTCACACCCTGCCACACACACAGGCAAAGTTAATGTCAAAACAGGAATCACTGCTGTCACCTGTCATCTGTCATCTGTCACATGAATCAATGCCACAGAAGTGGGCTAAAATCTGAAAATGCCCTTAAATACAGCTTCCTAATCAATGGCAATCTTCAAAGTGCTGTCCTGGCACTAAATTCAGTCATTTTCCCCAGTGAATTAGTGAAAGGACAGTGTGCTGAAATCATGGATTCTCCAGGCAATCAGAGGAATCCAGGCCTCACTGACTGACAGCTGCATCAGAAAATTAGCTGTCAAACCCAGTTTAAAAGTGTTTCTGTTTCCTGATTAAAATGGAAAAAATCGCCTATGTTTGTGAAGTGCTAATTCTCTTAAAATGTAATGTCGAAATCCCTTATAAAGTCTGCTTGTATTTATATGTGAAATGACAAGATTTTAATGTATAGGAACCCAGTCTAGAGCTAATCATCTTTTTAATTCTGATCTGACAGCCCAACCTGGGCAGATTCACATTTCAGCTTGACACTCAGCTGCTAAAGGAAGGCTTAGTGGCTGCTTAGTGGTTCCCGCATAATGAAAACAAAGAGAGCCTCATACATTCGTCTCCTGGCTGACCCAAGGACAAAGGAAGGCTTAGACACCCATTCTCCAAAAGGAAGGGCAGGATGTGGAGGAGGTTTCTCAAAAAACTTCGAAGGACTGGCCATTTGCTCACTTGGGAAGTAAGAAAAAAAAACCTGGACTGGATTTTGAATGGAAATTACTAGTTTTTGCCTCAGAACTTTATGACATTTAACATGACAGCCAAAATAAGTAGACAAGTGAAAATACAAACTTATAAATCTGAAATCATGCTAGACATTTGAAGATTTGGTAGGAGTTTTTACTATATAAGGAACCAAAGATATACTAAAACACTGATTGTGGCAAAACTATTCATGTTGCAAGCTTAAAATTGTATGTATGTGATCCACTGATCAGCACCCAGAGATGTATCGAATTAGAAATGATTAATCCAAACCGTTATGGGTAAAATTGATAAAAATCCATAGAATGAGAAAGACAGCTCGCAGAAGGACGGGGATTGAATGTGGATGTAGACAATCAAATATGAAATATATGTGTCCAATTCTATTAGGGTACATAATGTGAGAAATGTGCATGTGTGCAAGAGTTTTGTTTTGGTAAAAATCAAGGTGGGAGTTCCTAAATCCTGTCGTAATGATGACAGCTCTGTGCAGACTGCCAACCAGGACAAAGCACATGCCTGTAGACACTCACAGACATGGGGTGTGAAGTTCTGCCCACGCCATAAAGTTTGTAATGTATAAATATAGGAGTTTCACTACACATAGACACATTGCTTCCAGAACACACTGCTTCCAGAACCCATCCAGATGTCCGTGCAGCACCTTATTCCAGAACTCTTCATTTTGTAGCTGAATCCAGAACTGTTTGAAGATCCAGATTTATTTGCAGAATCCAGACTTTAGCATTGCAGAACTCTTGCTAGCTTGACCCAATTGAAAACCTCCAGAATAATTCTGATTCAGCTTGGCTTGCTACCATTAAGGCTTGCCCGTTGAAACTTGCATCCTGCTGTCTACCGTGTCCAGTAACCAGAAGGGCCCATCCAAATCCAGCCTGAGGCGCATTCCAAAATTGACCAGAACTGCGCCGCTGATCTGATCTCTCCCGAGGTGCCTTGCTGCCGGTAGACCTGATCCGACCCTATGACCAGTACCGGACGGTCCAATTTAATTCTAAAGGACTGTAAGTATAACAGGAAGAACAGTAACGCATAGCATATCTGTATTGTATTATCCCAATCTAAACCCTGCCCCATCTTTAATTAAGAACCATAGTATTGTTAGAATCTTTCTTGGACTGATTTTTCTCTCATTGGTACAAAAACATAACTCCTTAATGATTTTGAATAAATAAAGTAAATCCCAGAAGAAATTGAGGACCCATCACGTGAATGTGGCCACGTAGCCGTGAAAATTCATGTGTGGTCTCTTTTTTTTCATAGTCATTAATCTAGTATAAGAAAACCTATCTGTCTTTTTTAAATCAAATTTCTGTTCACAGTTTCACGCCTATTTTGCAAAAACGCCTCTCACTAATACCTCTATAACTTCTTCAGTTTTAAAGATAGGAACGAAATTTCAACTCTCACTGAGACCTTAGACCCTTAGCTTCATCCGCAACTAAACACTGCTTGACCCGTTTTTCTCCAATATCGCATAGTAAAAGTTTGCCACAAATTTGCAAGTTACATGTATCTTTTGCACATTTAAAAGTTCTTCTTCTAGACCATTCGGACATAAAGTGTGTACTGTTTTTTGTATTATAGCTCATGTGTGTTAGAACTTGTTTAGTGTTGCTTTCCTTAGAACTTTTCTCCATTTCAGCATGTTTGCACCCTTTTGCATTATTTTACAAAGCCATTCTCACCTGTCAGTTTAAAAGTTTCATTTGCCAAAACGGGTTTTCTCTCTTGTTTGGAGAGGGAAGATTGCCTATAAACTCTAGAACCTGTCTTTCATTCCTGAATACCTACTGGTTACTCACATTGGTGTAGGATTGCTCATTTGTATTTAAACCACTTTTCAGGGGGGAATATTAACCTAAACGCTATCTGTGCATAAAATAAAACTGTTCTTTTTCCTATACTTCCTAAGGTGTATCATTATAAGTCAATTCAATTCCTTGACTTATATTCTGAATTGTATTGTCACCCTTTGGGTGATTGTTGCCCATATATATATATGTTGTGATTAAGCGGTGAGGTAACCAGGAAATGGGAAACGCATCAATTCTTTGGCCATTTAATATGGAGCAACACGATTTATATGGTTTTTACTGACAGTCATATTGTGTGCATGACTTGTTGAATAAAGAAGACACTGTTCTACACAAGAAAACTGGTTTCCTGGTATTACCTGGTAATTCTCTGTGGAACGGGGGAGTGCCTCTCACCTTGGCTGTAGAGAAACAGTCTAATATATATATATATATATATATATATATATATATATATATATATATATATATATATATATATATACATATATATTGCATGTGTGATTTGAATATTAAATAAATAAAATAAATATTTACCCTTGCAAAATAGCCTGATTCCTGGTACAGTATTTTGAGACGGGTGTGAGTGGTGTATCATTCAGAATATTGAACTTATAGACAAAAATAAAATAAGGGTTTCATTTGCACACTACATGCTAGGCGAGACTTGGGTGTGTGTCTGATTGAAATCCCTTGCAAATGACATGCCTCAAAGACAAAGGTTGGGGATGAATCATAATCCAAAGCAATAATGATCCCTACCAAAATCCAAAAGACCATTAAGACATAGTGGTCATAGCAATTTAGGGTTTGAAGAGGTGATGAAGAAAAATATGCTACTTTAATAGTGAGTCAAAAACATTGACAAAACTTGCTATAAAATTAAATGTGCTTTCATTTTTATTTTTACTATTTAAATAACAAGGTTGCCTTTTAACTGGAACACGTTTACCATGATAAAATGAAAAATACAGGTTCCTTTATAGATCCTTTGTTGTGCTACACTTATGTCTCAACAGTTTCTTATTTCTATGTGTACGTGGCGAAGGGGTGTGGCGGCCTACCAGCCAACAGAACCGAAAAGAAAAATGCTTTTAGTACCCTGGTCTTATGGGTCAGGGTACTAATAGCAATAGGCCCCTCATGGGGGGGGCATTATCACTTAAGGTAATGCCCCATGGCATTCTTTAAGGCCCTCACTTTGCTTGGGCCTGTAACTATGGGAGCGGGGCATTACCTGAATTGATAATGCTCCCTCCCTGCTCGGGGCCTAGGTCTTAATGTATTCTTTCCCCTAGGACTGCACTGGGTTAATGATGCCGCCACCCCTAAGTGCTCTCAAATACAATCAATAAAATGCCATTGGACCTTAATTGCATCCTACAATTAATATTTATTCAAAACACATAAATCATGCTATAAACTTAATTATTCAAATTTTGCTTAGTAAGGCACAGTATCTTTACACTGTTCCAATGTAAATCAAGCACAAGCTTCCTAGTCGAGTCTAATGCGCTTCTTCGAGGTTGTACCAGTATAGTTATTCTGTTCACAAATGTCAACATTTACTTCACAATTTACTTTTTCCAATCACCATTATCATCTACAAGCAACCAAAAGATTTTGACCTGAAGCTGTTTCTTCCCATTTAGAATGCTAGTATTTATGAACATATAAAAAATCACCATTTAAAAAAAAGAAAAATACATTTTAACAATAAAATTACATTTTATTTGTCTCTCACTATCAACCCTGAGCATAACTCAGCCATATCTCTTTCAATTTGAATATTTGTTAAATTCCTATGCATCACAATGAACATTGTGTGTGCTCACCATTTCCAAATCCTAAATGAAACTTCAAACTCAACCGTTCGTCCTTAAATTCAATTCAAATTGACTCACAAACCATCTGTAAAAATAAAATCACTCATACATATCCAACTAGCCATCCATTATTCACACATGTCCTACTGCCACCTGGAAATTTAAACAAATATACATTGGTAGTAGAAAGAGACAACTGCGAATGAGGTTGTATGAACATCTAACAGCCAGGATAACAAAGAATGAAAGATATCCTTTTACTGTTCATTGGCATTCTTAATCATGAACATGATAAAATAGATACAATTCAGATTTGTGGTCTAAAAGAATCATGTATGATGAAAGAGGAGGGGACATGGGAAACAACTTAAGAAAACAGGAAGCAAGGATTATATTTTATTTAAGAAGTGCTACTCGGGGTCTGAACAAGGATCATGAAATACATGCAATTTTAGCGTAAAAATGAAAGTTGTAATGGATGCTTCGAGTGTTCATGAGGCTAGCACAGTTTCCCAGGAACTTGTGAAAAAGGGAGGTGAAAAACAATGGTTATTGTATCCATACATGAAGTACATGGACACATAGATTCTTACATGAATCAACCTTGAGCATAAAAGCCTGACTATTGAACAATTAGGAGTGGATGCATAGTCAAAAAGACAGACAGATGGTAAAGCTGATTAGTTGAAGTAAGTATAGGACATTTGTGGTACAAGAAATGTGGGTTTAATTTGTAATATTAAGGGAAAAGCTGATGAGTGACAATTTGTTTGGGTATTTTTTAAAATATGAAATATAGTATGATTTGGCATAGATGTAATGAAATACCTGTTTATAGAAAAAAGGCACGATGGGGTAATACGAGTAGTGCCTTCAAAATGGTGGATATTTTTGATGAAAGCAAGGAACTAAAGGATTAAGTTAAGAATAGTCCTCTGTTGATGTTTAGTCAATGGGATACATGAAGTATATTGTTTTATATATTGTTTTAATTATTGGTTTCAGTGTTTGTGGGTAATTTATACTGTTTTTCAAATAGATGATTACATGGATATATTGAGCCAATGAGCTGGATTGCTGGATTGCTGAAGGTAGTTGAATGGACAGGACTGTGATAGAGAACAAATTAAGTGAAGTACATCCAAAATGGCTGACACTTTTTGAGAAAGCATGAAATCAGGGAATGATTTTAAGATGAGTCCTTTGTTTGTGTTCATACAAGAGGATTTCAAAATGACACTCAATTAGAAATGAACGTTGAGAATCATGTGCTTATCAGGGTACAGAATCATTTTAAATAAAGGCAAATTTTAGGCCAAATTGTGAATTGACTGGGGTGGTTGGTCTTTTTATTTTTAAATAACAGGTTGTTAAAGTGATTAACTGTTATTTACAGACATTTGAAAAAGTTTGATAAAAAGCCTTAGCACTTAGGGGGGCGTCTAGCATTGGTACACCTGCATGCTGCCCCAGAGGACCCAGAAGAATGTGCGCTCTGTGACTTCCCTTTGGGCCCCTGAAGCAGAATCCGGTGGTTCTAGAAGCTCTGCTAAATAGTCTGGGGGGTGGTGGCCCCCAAGGAAGGGGATGCTGCCCCCCACCCAGGAAGGCTGACAAATTTGAATCTATGGCCACCTTGTTCAAGAATGAGATCGCTGCACCAAAGGAGGGGCTGCAGAAGTCCTCTAAGGGGCTCTTAAGGGACCTGCAGCAGATGAACACTAAAGTGGGGGCCACCAACGAGGCAATACACTCTCTGAAAGAGGATATCATGCACCTACATGTGAGTTGGCCGGAGCAAAGCAGGGAATTGAGGAACTCATCTCCACGATTGAAGATCTAGAAAATCAGCACAGATGGGAGAACCTCAGGATCTGGGGTCTAGAAGAAGCCACTGAAGAGACCTTCCCTGATATATTGGCAAACCCCATTATCCTGGACAGGTTTCATAGAGCTGGCCCCCTCAGGAAGAACCCTCAGAGTCAACCTAGGGATATCCTAATGAAGTTCCATGCATTTACGGCCAAGGAAGAAATCCTGCTGGCATCAAAATCAATGAGTGAGATCATGAATGTTATACATAAGCTGCTCATTTTCCAGGACCTGGCTGTCCTCACCCTTCAAAATCAGTTAGCACCGGAAAACTGAGGCAGGAGCTGTGCAGTTCTGATGGACATTTTCGTTTGGCCTTCTCTTTACCTGGGAGGGGAAACAATGGTGCATCACCGCACCAGAGGAGGCATACATTGTCTGGGGGATTTCACTGGACCAGAGCAAGGATGCGGACACTAAGAGACGATGGAGGTGAGCCTGAGGAAATGGTTATGAAAGGTGGTGGATATCCTGGAAAGGGTCCCACGGGGTGACAGTATGGAGTTTTGATGAGCTGCACCGGTGGTCTGCTTCACTGGTCGCATCCGGCTACATGTAAGCAAATGTAACCCAGGTGGTTGGTTGGGGGTGACTCCCACTCATACCTGGGGTGGTGGGATTGTCTGCTTTAGGAGTCAATTCTGGGTGAGGCAACCCTGCTTCTACATGCTTGTGTATGGATCTGAGTCTGGTTTCTGTTTAATATTGTTGATGGTTTGGTTTTTTGCTGGAAGCACTATCATGGTTTTTTCACACAGTACTGATATTAGGGACTCTCTAACGTGGACCTCCCGGAGGGATGGGGGGAGGTGACTTCATTCTATTGTAACCATGAAATTGCACTGCTTGTCTCATAATGTTAGGGGCCAGAACCCCACAGGCAAAGGAATATCGTGTTGCATAGGCTGAAGCATCAGCAAATTGATAACTCTTTCATCCAAGAGACACTCTTCCGCAGGGTAGATGTGGGCACATTGCGCACTAGGGTATTCCCACAGCAGTTTGTCTCAATGCACCGCCTTAAAAAGCCGAGGTGGCCATCCTACTTGGGAATAGGGCCCTGCTCCAGGTAGAGAGGTTGAAGTATAATGGGGAGGGCCATTAGCTCTTTGTGGCATGGGTTCTATGGGGCTTCCACGTCACGCTGGCTCCCCTTAATGTTGGGCAGAATGATTTTCATTGTGCAGTCCTTAGGGATATTTTGGCATTTTCTAAAGGGTACATTATTCTCGGGGGGCAGGGATTTTAATCTTCCCATGGATGCTAACCTGGACGAATTTAAAGGGGACTACTGGGAATCGACATGACCCTCTAGCATGCTAATCAAGCAGATTGCTGACTCTCTACTGGTTGATGTCTGGCTGCATATGCATTGCGAGAGACTATCAATTTTTCTCGCATGCCCATCAAATATACTCTAGAATCGACTACTTCTGGGTGGGGGAGATGCTTGTCTCCAATGTGAGCAGCATCGATATAGGCACTATTGATTTCTATGACCATGCCACTTTTCTTATAAGTGTCTCACTCACCCCTGGAGAGGTGGGACTTAGATAATGGAAACTCAGTCAAGTACTCCCGCATGACCCCATCATAATGGATGAGACTGCTGCTGTGATTAAGGAGTTTTTTCAAAACTACCCCAGGGGCTATGTTTCTGAGGACATCCAATGGGATGCCTTTAAGGCGTATATAAAGTGTATATGTATCTCCAGGGCTGCACTGCTCAATAGGCTGAGGAGATTTTAGGGGGCCACCTTTGCCCATGAATTGCAGTTTAGAGCTATGGAGTATAGGGAGACAATTTTCTATAAGCCATTCCATGCCCTACAGATAGTTCTTAGGCAGGTAAATATCTTCGAGACCTCGAGGGCAGAATTTAAGATCATACAGGCCAAGCAGAAATACTTTGAGGAGGGTAACAAGGTCAGGTAAACATTTGCATGGAATCTTAAACAGAGGGCCAACTTCTGCAGGATCTCTGGGATCGTCAATTGGGCATGTAAATATCTATGTGGCAAT